>NC_034410.1:105756244-106056244 GCF_002078875.1 Numida meleagris | reverse complement strand
CACTCCCTATGAAGATGTCCTGCAACAGTATGTGAGAAGTGAACTGCACAGTCTCAGATGGAAAGGAACTTGTCAGTAGGACTTCCGTGTGCTGGTGTCTGTCATTATCTACCAGAGTTTATCAGAATTCAGAAATGCAGAGACGAAAGTTCTGTGGTCTACAGAAAGGACTGTGCTAGCAAGGAAGAGTGCTTCTTGAGATAATGAAATATTAAATCCCATTTTGGCACTATAATGAACATAAAAATAAAAGTATCAAGCTGGACTATCAAACCAAATGGAGAAATTCAAGTTTACAGGTTTGACCCATTAAGATATGAACATAAAAACAAGTAACAATAGCAATTAATACAGGAAGTTCTAAAGGAAGAAAAAAATTAATTTTACACAGGATGGAGTAAGAGCTCTAAATGAAGCAACCTTTTTTCAGTCTTTCCCTGGTGGTATGTCCTAATATCCTCACTAGAGGTCACAGAAACAATTGTGTAAGAAGCTGCATAATGAAATGGGACGGTGCTTTCGTGACAGTTTCCATGCTTTTCCCCTGCCTGTCCTACCCAGCTAAAATCTCTCAATTTGACTCTATTTAAATATCTTCAACTCGTATTCTCAATAATGATAATTCTTTTAGATTACCTCCTCCCTATTTTGTGTGAGTTTTATTTATTTATTTATTTTAAGCCCACACACATTTAACTTGGTGGAGAATTCACTTCAAAAGCTTCCTTTCAACAATTTAAGAGCACATAAATAGCCACGCAGGAACAAGTCAATAACACGGCTAGTGCACTTCCTGTTTCAAACAATGGCAAACGTTGTGTATTTTATGATGAAAATGTCCCTTTTCATGCATCCTTCCATCTCCTTGTAAGTGTGTATATATATATACACATACATCCCTATATAAACACACACATGCCTGCACATCCCCACGTGTATATTTCCTCTAAGCATAATTCACCAAAAGAAAATACATAGACTAACTTCCGGACCTGTAAATATAACAACAGCTAAAAACAGTACTTCATTTCCAAGCTTAATAACTGTCAGAAAGGTCATTTCCCATGTTCTGTGTCTTTAGATACTCAGTTGCTATCAGTTACTTGCAGGCACTTTAATCTGCTCTTCTTCGACTTCGTTTCGTAGTCATTGTGTAATTCCTCAAGCATGCAAGATTGATTATGCAGGTGAGATTTATAGAAAGAAGTAATTAAAGAGTATGTTATGAGTTTGTCATCCTCAGATAATTTTCTGTACCTTTCAGGAAACATCTATGCACAGAAAACATACCCAGAGTAGTAGGTAAATAGCTATTTCAATGTAAGACCCCATTTCAACTGGACCACTAAGCAGCTGAAATGTGGTAATGTGGTTTCAGTTCTATGTACTTAGAGCATTGTCTTCATAAGCAAGATATTCCCAGCATGTCATTTGTCTGGAAGTAGCAATCTAGCTAGATCTCCTCCAACACAAACATCTTCAAATTTAAAAATCACAGCAGGAAATCAGAAAGAATCACTCCCCAGGGCATCTGTAATCTCAGTAAAACACTAGCCTTTCCCTGTATCATTTCTAGTCATCGTCTGGTTACAGATGGTTACAGATACTGTTGTTTAACACATATCTTGCAGTTTCCACTCTGATTAACCAAACTGGCCAAAGTATTCAAACCATTACTTCTTTTATGGTTCATTAACCCTAAAATATATATATATATATATTTACTACAAGAGTTTGGTTACATTTAAAGAGAAACAGGCAGATTTCCTTGGCAAACTTCTAAAGCAGCTTCCAGCAGCCTAAACGCTGATTTCCACAAATGTATATTTTTCTCCGTGATCACACACGTGATATTCTCCTGTAGAGTTTATACACCAGTAGAGTTGCAGGACCCTTACCTGTAAGGAACAGGTGCTGAAGAGTTCTGTTCACTTGGGTTTTCAGTAGACTACTGGTCACTTTTTAGCTATGTGCCACTCTCCATTTATAAAGTTATCACCTTTGCAGCTTTAACGTACACACACAAAAATCTTACCGTTATATTCTTTTACTCAGTCAACCTTTCTATTACTTCTATGCATCTCCTGCTACATTCCTCCTGTTCACCTCTGTATGTTCCGCTTTCCCAAGGCACCTTATCTTTCCATGATTAAGATGTACACAAAAACTTTTCCTTTGTACATACATTAGTTTCTTTTTGCGGAGTAACTGCTTTACGTCAAAGCTGAAAGTGATCTATTTTCAACAAACCAGACTTTTAAAGTGGTTTTTAAATAAACATTTGTAGAACATGCAATATTTTCTTACCTGAACAGAGTTGTTCAACTTTTGTGTAGTTTAAAGCTAGTATATCATTAACCCATGCGATGATGTCATGTCTGCTCATAGTCTCTTGGGTTATAGAGGTAGAGTACACGTTGACCGCCATTCCCCAGCTACAAGAAAAAAAGGACAGAAAAGTATTTTTGACATTTTGATCATTGTCTTCTAGATATAATGAACTCAGAATTTGTATTCAAAGAAAAAAGGAAAAGTTGTGTCACCCTAGAACCTCCTCCCCTTTATTGAGAAAGGTGTCTTTCTATGCTTTGATAACATATAGCGCTCTCAATGTCCTCTTGTACTCTATGTGCACGTTTCTCTCAGTGTCACTGTGAACTTAAATAACTCACAAACCTACAGTATTCTCCTTAATGCTGACAAAGTCAGAACAAAAAGAGTCAAACATAGCCTAAAGATATAGAAACTGAATCAGACCTGGGATTCCTCATATAGTGCTGTACGAATACGGTGATTTGACATCTCTGCCTTAGGTTCTGCTACTGCATGATGGTCCAATTTCCCAAATCTGTATTTAATTTTTGGATAACTTCTAGAAGATGTAGACGTTCTACTTACTCAAATGATGTGATTTCTTGTTGGGCTTTTTAGATGACTAACTCAGTACCTAACAGTCACAGTGAACACAATACAATGAATCTGTTTTATAAACAAACAGCAACCTCTATTCTGAAGGTAACTCAGCTTTGCATCCCCAGTTGTCTGGTTGGAAAGCTGTTTTCTAGCCTGATGTCTCTAACTCATTAGAAACATTTCCTGTCAGCTTAAACTCATTTGTTCTTCTGCCAACCTTATCCTCCAGCTCTAATGGCTTTTCTTCCTGAGCTGATTTCATAATGTGTTGCAGAAAGCAACCAGAGCCTGTCCCAGTGCCCAGGTAGGCTAGAATAAACAAATCAATTCTCCAAGTCTTCTGCAAAGTCATATCTTCATTTGCTGGTCACTCCAGCGGGACCTCTGCAGCATAGCTGAGCAGATTTCCACAGCGTTCAGAAAACCTTTCAGCAAGACCTTGGAAAATGGCACTTTGTGCTGAGTATCTGCAACCTGCATAGCAATATAATTTAAAATATTTTCATCTTGAATTAATTGGTTAATTAAGCTCCTTTTCCGCAAGTAGTTCTACTTCATAGTAGCATCTGTCCCCAAGTTCACTGACTATAAATGCATATTACTGAATTTTATATCCTATGATTCTACACTAGCCATATCCTTCTGTTGCAAGACACTGCTGAGATAAAAGATGAGCATATTCATGTTCATCTCATCAGCAGTTTCAAAGACCTGAGCCAAGATTGCTCATGAAAAGAATAAATATTGTTCTCCAAGCTAATCCAAGAAGTTCACCAGTAACAAGCAAAGTATGACACGTCTCAGAAACGATCAAATTCTCAATAAACTTGCAGTATTATTACTGAAAAGAAATGCTTTGGTGAGGACTCCACAATTCTGTCTCTAGTGACACCCTGTAGCTCCCACTTCACAGGCCAGCTGTAGGGCCAGCCTGGCTACCTCAGCTGTAGAGGTAGAAAGAGAGCAGTAGAGTAGAGTAAAAGAGAGCAGGACCTCCTCTGTGGGATATGAAATTCACATGAACTATTTCCACTGAGATTTTGCAAAGATATAACTGTTGGAAGCCTGATAAACAATTTTTGCAGACAACACCAAGATTGCTGGTAAACTCAATCCATCTTCAGGTATGCTGGAGCAACCTAGATAAAAAGTTAAAAAAAACCAAACAAACAAACAAAAAAAACCCAACAGACCCACCAACATAAATCTAGCCTCAGCAATATTTAAGTCAATAACTACATGCAGCATTAAAGTACAAGATGACAAAGTTCTTAATGTGTGTAACTTTCTATGGAACAAAATTTTACAAAGAGAGTGTCATTCAAATTGTCCATATCTACTGACAATGAGAACCCAGCCCCTATTATCTGCCTTTAAAGAAGAGATTTAAAAAAAAAAAAAAAAAAAAAAAAGGCATACAAGCCAGGAAGAGAAAACAGGCTCCAAAAATTCATGCTCTGATAGTCAGGGCCATGCCTGCAGTGCCAGCAATTCCCTCAGAACCAGGCTGTCCCCCTCTGCCTGCTTCTGTACACATCCAAAGCATGGAAGAAACCAGACTTCCCACAGCCTCCCTGTGGGCTCCTGGAAAGCACAACTGAAAGCACTGTAACACCTAGCAAAGGTTGTTCTCTTGGCACGCAGTAAGTGCTTCGACTGAGTTGAGAGCTAGGAACAAACTTAGAAATAAAGCGTGCCCTTTTATTCTTCAAACCATGGTGGCTCAACATGAAAGCTCAGCTTTAACTCCGGGATTGAAAAGAAGGACTGGATAGGCAAATAGCACTTTGTTACCAATGTCATCTTGAGTTTAAAACATCATTTTAAGCATGTTTTTCACTTTATTATTTTTAGCCCTTTTATATAAATAAGAAAGTAACAGAAAGATACTAACACTGCTGCTACTAAATTGATGTGTAAAATATTGTTTATAAAATCAGTTCAAGTAACAATTTAATAGTGAATTTAATGTTCTCTTAAGCTTCCGAACATTGAGTTTGATATGAAACCAGCAGTTCAATAAAGAACACTCACTCTAAAGAAGTCAAAGATAATTGGATGATAACATTTGAAAGAAATCTATGCTAATTTTAATTGCCATTAGCTCATCCAAATCTTAACGGCCTCTTTAGGCCGGGCAGAAGTCAGAACAACCACTGGCTACTGGTAGTGAAAGCAGCAAGGCTGCTCTGTTAAAGAGATCCAGAAATCCACATGCAGGAAGGAAGCAGGAATTCCCTCATCATACTGTTCCAAAAGCAACAGCAAAAAGAAATACAGATTTTGCTGCAAGTGACAGGAGGGCAAACAAGCTCCTTACCGCACAGGATGGAAGACGAGTAAATGAACAACCGTGAGTTTTAAAGCAATATCCTCCAAGATATCTGTAGTATTACTCACGGCATGTTTGCAAATAAAAGGAATTATGATGATCTACAAGTCAAACAAAAGCTTTGGCTACACTAAGAGACAATAGCTTTACATTTGTATACATAGATATGCATGAGGGGGTATGAATAAAATTTTAAGCCAACTTAAGCAACATGAACCAGAATTTCTGTTTAAAATCTGGTAACATGCCACTGCCATTTACTCATGTTGACCTATTAGCACATGTCTGAGTATTCCATGGCCTGCTCTCCTGGAAAAGGTCATGGGTCTCTGGCTGGCTTGTCCCCCACCCACCCACGGCCACAGTTTGGATAAATACAGCAAGGAAAGGTTTCCTTTACAGAGCACATGCTCTGTTTTGGTACTCAGATACACACGTACCCCGTTTGTCATGCAGACAGACCTTGGGAAAGGAAAAAAAAAAAAAAGAAAAAGAAAACCCTAAGCAGAAGAGCCACCATACAAAGCAATAGACAAAAATCCCCGTGCTTGAAACCCGTGGCTGTAGTCCGGCTCTTCTCGGTGACTCAGCGCCCTGCGTGCTGAGCTGCTCTGAGAAGCCTGCTCTGGATTCCACACGCTAACAAACATCTGCAATGTGACACACGTGGATGGCTGAGCAGGTGGAGCCCCACGGGCCCTGCGAATGGCCAAGAAGCGAACAGCTTCTTTGTATGGCCTGAAGCGCTGCCTCTTCTGAATACATTATTTATGTTTTCGACTGTTAGATTTTCCCTTGTTTAGACTGAAGGCTCTCAAGCATAAGCCTGTGATGAGGCTTACAGAGGCCTGAAAATCAGCACCTACCTCACTGGGATCTGTCAGCTCCTGCCACCCGTGCAGATGCCCAGCGATCCTACAGCAGCTAACAGCAGGCCCAGGTCAGCTGACTGCATCCCTCGCTTTGAGCACGCAGTAAAGGTTCAAAGCCTCCAGCTGTCACAGTACTGCCCAGCCACAAAGGACTCTCCCTTATTTTACTTATCAGAAATCAAAATTAAAAGCCCCAATAAATATGAATAAGCTGTAAGAGTGTCTTCACATACTCCAGTGCACATCATAAAAATACTTTAACACATGCATGTCTAGGCACTATAGTGCTGAGCTCATAGGATTCATCAAGAGCCAAAAATCATGTATATGCTCAGGTAATTCCCTAAATCAGAAGCATACTGGCTCAGCTTGCCCAATATTAGACATCAACCTCAAATGAGCATTAATTTTTAAGGCAACACAGGCAGCACGTGACACCCAGCTACAGGTACAGGTCACCCAGCTGTTACAAGGTGCTTAAGGACAGCTTTGCAAGAGGCACATTCACTTTGCTTGTCACGGAGAGGGGAGGAACTAAGAGATCCTGACAGCAGAAGTTGTCTTATGCCAAACCAGTAACAATGGCACAACTGGACCACAGCAGTGTCAATTCGGAGCACGTGTGCAATCACCTCTGAGCCCACGAGCTTTCCTGTTTTGCACAATTCGACAAGGTATGATGAGGGACTTTCCAAAACAATAGCAAGCCTGTGCAACAGCACAAAGAGGAGCCTTCTGGAAGCTGGCACCGGAGAGCACCAGGAAAGATAGATACTCTGAGCAGAACAAAAGCTCTCGCAACAAAAACAGCTGAAGCGGAAGATGCAATAGAAAGCGAGGATTGCGGCTCAGTGAGGCAGTCCGAGCCTCTGCTGGAAAAGCATTGTAGGCGAAAGCTACTGCAAAATAAGGATTCCTGGAAGAAGAAACCTGGGAGCCTCAGCAGCCACATCCCTGCAGAAAGAAAATACGTCCTTCAATATAAACCGGCAATAGCAGCTGATTTGCACACCTGTTTAGTATTCATTGCAGACAGTCTTAACCATAATCATCAGAGGGCAGTTTCGCTCAAGGTTGTCTCTACTGTAAGGGGTCCAGAGGACGGAAAAATAGCATGAAAAGGCACAGCATGATTCTACCAACACTGCTCTTACTCTCCCTTTTGACTGATGCTGTGCTCCTGTAGCAAAGCCAATGGCCATGAACAGCTCCCTCAAATCACAGAGCTCTGACCGAAGTGCTATTTGTAGCAATATAAGAACTATCTAGTCAGAAGTGCAGTTAAAGACTGATCACAATGAGGTATTGCCACAGAAAACTTAGAAAACAATCCTCTGGTTGTAAGATGGGGGGAAATTCATACCTTTCAGAATGCAGAATGTCAGATCTCTTGTGCACTTGTTCCTATGTTACTAAATAGACTTATTATGTTAGAAGTCTAACTATCCATGTATCTCATTCACTTCTGAATGCCATTTTAGCCTCACAACATGGATCTGATTTGAAAACCTAAAATGATTTGTGAAGCATAATACAGAATCTAGACAAGAATGAAGCAAACCATTTATGTTTCAATGGCTTGAACCTTGCTACACTACCAGAAAAAAAGCATATTTTGTATTGTTCTCACTGCAGTTCCCTGCTTAAATACAAGTGTGGTTAAAGTACAAAGAGATTACTTTCATTGGATTAGCACATTTTATCTTTAAAGTTTTGTTCTTTTAAATTAGAGGCTGCCTGCCAATGCTGGAATCTTCTGACCTACATAATTTTTTATGATGGGTCTCAAGGACTGGTTTAGTCCCAAATCTAAAACACTCTTCTAAAGACCAGTGGTAACTCTGTTTTGCTGTACATATGGCTTAAGAAAATGTAAAAAAAAAAAAAGAAGCCCATATTATCTGGGAGGCAGAAAAACACTGGTTCTTTTCCAGACATTCAGTTCCCTCAAATCTGAAAAACACAATCAAAAGTATTCAAACAATATGCACAATTCGAGCCAAAACCTCCGAGATGGCCCAGGATCTAGCGATGTATTACACTGTCTACTGCTTGCTTTCAGCAAAATAGTTTTAAGTTTATTCACTAATCAGTTATGAAATTAGGGTAGTCCACAGAAACAAAACAGAACAGTTCCAAGCTCCAAGAAGATGCCTTAGCGCTCAGAATATTTTAGGGCACCTGAAGAGGAGAAGCCACATCTGCAAGCACACCTGAATTTCTTCTTTCTTTATTTTTATCTGGCAGTCATATTTGCAGTGCAAAAGCAACAGTTTTTCAGATTACCTTCTCATTCCCTCATTCTTCCTGCAGTCGCTTAAGCCGTATGGCGATGTAATACATAATGTCATGTCTCCACATTGATACTAAAAATATTACCTCTTAATTACAAGCTATTTTAATTTTGGCTGAATACATATGCATATTCTGACAGAATCCCTCTCAATTTCCATGCAAAAATGAACCCTAACTAAAAAGAAATGCTCCTGACAAAAGGAAGGCAAACATCAGTAGAGGTTGCCCCCTCTGGACACAAAAGTAGACCACTGGGGAACGGCCCCCTCACTCTGGACCAAGCAGAGCCCCAGCAGGGCTCAACTCTGGGCAGACAGCTGCTTGTTATCCTGGGGAGAGGCTGCACGAACCTCAGTGTGAAACAATGCTACTACAAATTAAGAAGGTTTTTTACTAATGAAGAACTGCCAAAGCCTTTGAAGTGGGCTGAATGAGGAATGTAAGCGTGGCACGGCAGCAATGCTAAAATATTAACTACTTTTTCTTCCAGTTATTGTCCTCCCCCGCAAGGCTTTCAACTCTGAGATCTGAGGCTGGAATTGCTCCACTGATGCCCTGAAGGAAGATATTCAACCTGCACAGTTTTCACAATAGAACGGTAGTTACTCGGTCTTTTGCAATAGGCACTGGGATGGCGGAGAAAAAAAGTTGATTCAGAGAAAAATAATTCTCAGACTTCTGCTACATAACAAGCCCAAGTCAGTCAGGAATAGGGATAGGAAAGAAGATGGATCATCATTTTGTGACTAGAAAACCTTGGAAAATCTGATGAATAAACAAACATTTAATCTTCCCTGAAACAAAGTATCAGATCACCAAGGCAAACATGGGAGCTTAAATTCTCCTTACATTCACTTTCATCTCTTGTGAAAAATAACAGATTACTAGGAATATAATCAAGGATTTCCAAGAGGATATACAGGACGTAAAGGTAACAGCAGTGCTGAGAAAGGATTTGCAGGTGCCTTGAGATGAACAGACGAACCTTCTGCCTTACTGCTCCCGCTGGATGCCAGATGAACAGGTACAGATTCAGATGGTACATCCCAAATGCTCAAGCAAATGCAGATTTGCTGCAAAGCAGACAGAGTGGAGGAGGGCTGGCCCTTTAACCCACTGCCCACCTGCACAGTGCCCAAGGTGCAGGACACAGTGATGGGACAGCCCAGCAGTCACCACAGGAAATTCCTGCCCCTAGCAAGCAAGGGACAGAAATCATCACAAACCTTAACCAAGGGAAAATAAATGCTCTGGCAAGGGTGTGCATGCACCCAGATTGCTGGCATCCGAGGTGGGATTTGGGCTGCACTGCAGCAGCACAGTCTCCCTCCTGCTGCTGCTTCGGCCATTCCGCCTTTTAAGTCCAAAAAGCAGCGTGCAGCCTGGGAGCTCCATTGGAGCTGGCATCCAGCTAGCCAGTAAGATGAAGTCACCAAATTAATTTAGCGCTGACCTATCTGGGACCTGGCCGCCCCCTCCACCCCCACAATATCCATACATTGGAGCAAGATGCTGACGCATGCACGATGGCAGAGGAGATTTCATAACACCACACGGGAGGTTGGCAGCCCCAGCTCGCGGCCATGACGCAGTGTGGGGCTGAGAGAGATGGGATGGGGGGTTAAGCAGGGAAGGCAGCAGCTCGTTGATCCCAGGCAGCTGCAGCTTGCCAGCAGCACGCATGACGCTGCTGCTTGCAGGGTGATGCTATGTGGGAAGAGTGCTGCAGCGGCTAAGGAGAGAGGCTGCAGCGTGCCCCTCTGTTACACACTGTAGAGCATGAGGACCTTGCCACGCATCAGCTTTTCTCTCTTGTACGTGCAACAAAAGCAGATTCACGCTGTTTTTGTGCACCGCTTCTTCTAACCTTGATACACGCACGTTAGCACAGGGAACAATACCTCCCAAGCAGGCACTGTGGAGGTACATGGCACCGCACCTGGGGAAGGAGGAGCTGGATCACAGCTGCCACCCACGCACTCATCCCTGGATACATGGGGATGGGTGCCAGGGCAGAGCCCATGGGACAGAGCCGGGCAGGTGGCCAGAGCCAGAAAAGGCATAAAGGTGACGACACCGAGCCCGGCGAAGAGACGTTTATTTTAAGCCACCTTCACCCCACAGTTGTAAACAAGCATGTGACAACAGATGAAGAAACACATAACCACGCAAGCTGCTTGCACCCATGCATCATCCTCTAAAACATGGCTCTGTATTCCTGTAACATAAGACAGAGCGCTCCAGCATGGTTGCCCGGCTCCTGCTGCCACCACCACTCAGGGCCAAGGGACAATCACTGGGCTCTGCAGGCTGCACAGGGCACACGGGGGCAGGTGGCTGTGACCAAGCAGTCCACAGCCGTGGCCCAACCCATGCTTGGGTGCCCGGCCAGCACTGTGCTGCAGACCAGTGAGCCCGCTCACCAGCCCGCCTTTCACTGGGTTCCGTGCTCAGCCTCTTCCTCTTCTCCCTCCACCACAGATAAAAGCGAGACTGAAAATAATAACAGCAAGAACTCTGAGTTTTGACAACTCTGAGTTTCTTGAAATACGCTCAAATAAAGAACCCTGTCTTTGGCTCATACAAACTCCCCATGGATCGTTATTAATATCATAAAGATTTTCAGTATTAGCATTTCAGCCGTGACGCTTACTTTCGGTTTTGGACACCGCAGAAAGTCGACCTCTTCCCTCATTTTCATGAGTTAATCCCTTAACAGCCAAGGAGACGCTACGAAATTATTCTGGTACTCAAAAATATTACCAGCAAATGACTTGCACTTAAGGATTAACCCTACTACGGGCTGCCTAGGGTAGGACTGAACTTCTAAGGGCAATTGCTTAACTGCTAAATTAATTTTAGAGCAACTAAAACTAGAATTCGCTAATCCTTCATGAAGTAAATTGCCCTTTATGAACACGCTAGCTCAGCCATCTGTGATTTATGTAATGTATTATTCTTTCTGCCTGCCAGTGACCACAAACTTACATTACCTTTGCTGTACTACCAATGCAAGTGTTGAAACTACCAGGGTAAAGTAAAGCTTCCCCCAGACTCTTTTCTCAGTTATATTGGTCTTCGAAGGTCTGTGAAGTCACTGTTTTCTTTCGGTTTTCAATTTAAAAAATCTAAACTAAAAGTGGCACATTCCCAAAGTTGTGTTTTTTTTTTCCCAACCATTTTCTTTAGATGGTGCTTACTGCTTTGATGCAACTGAAGTTCTAAGAACAGCATTACTGACTGTTACAACAGCCTTTATCTGTGAGCCCCAGCAAAGCCCTGCACCTTAAGCTAAGAGAAGCATAGATGTCCTGTTTAATAGGATTTGGCCTCCTTTCATGGAATATCTTGAGGTCAACTCCTAAAGCATATTGCTTCCAGCTGGCAAACGGTCACATTAGCAAATTCAACTCCCACAGTAAACAAGACAAAAAAAGTTTATTGCTTGAATTACCTATAACTACATATAACTGCCATTAAGAAGTTAATAACCCATGCTGCAATGTGAATATTTAGTTTCTTCAGCCCTCTCAGTGTTGGTGTAGGTCATGAGATGAGACAGTTCTGCACCCCTCCCTACAAACACACGTCAAACTAAACACATATCTGATACAGCTTAACAGCCCAACATTTCCTGCAGATTAAACTTATCAATAATGTTAATATTTTCTGCATTAAAATGTATACAAGTCATTAAAAACTGAAGGGGTAATATATCAGCTCTTAACTTCAAAACATAAACCTTAATTGCAATGTAGATAATTAATTTTATGATGCAACAGAATTATTCTTGTGCTTCATTGTGTGTCAATGAACTTTTGGTCATCCCTGGGTGCCAAATTGCAGAAGTATCTCTCAGTGATTTGTGCAATGCAACATGAAGTAATTAGTGCACTGCAGCAGCAGCATTACAGCTTTTGTAAGAATTAAGATAAAAAATGATTGAACTGAGGTTGCATACACACATTTTTCTTTCTCATTTGAAACCTCTGATCATACAATGATTTCACTCTGGTGGCAGTATGAAGTGTGTTGCCACACATTACTTTTGGAGAAGCACTGGAACAAGTTGCCCAGAGAGGTGCTGGATGCTCTGTCCTTGAAGACATTCAAGGTCAATCTGGTCTGGGCTCTGAGCAACCTGCTGTAGCTGTAGATGTCCCTGTTCATTGCAGGGGAGCTGAACTAGATGACCTTTAAGGGTCCCTTCCAATCAAAACGATTCTATGATCCTTTCACTTTTAAAGCAGCTTGATATCATGACTTCATTTTGTGCGGTGCATTTTGAACTCAAGAGCTGTTTATGCCTCTTAGGGTTACCAAATATGATCACAATGTGACTGAGGCAGGCAAGGAACTCCAAAGATCACTTACTCCAGTCTCCCATTGGCAGCAGAGCCAACAAGAGAAGGCTGCTGATGGCACCATCTAGCCCAGAGTTGGGTCTCTCCAAGGACAGACACTGCACAACCTCTCTGGGAAACCTCTTGCACTTAGACCGTCATCTCACTGTGAGAACTTTCCTCCTGGTATCTCGAGGAATTTCCACTGCTGACTGTCACTGCCACATATTCTCCTCCTCTGCAATTCTGAGAAGGTCTCAGGAGGAGAATGAGGGCTGCTTAAGAGATGAGACAGCTCTGCAGCATCCCTGTTCCTACATTTCCTTAAGTTTAGCAACTGGCACAGCAGAAATACACTGACTGAAAACTGTGTTTTCTGGAGCTGATTCAAAATCTGTATCGTGTATAGTTTTGAAACATTAATACAGGCAAGGAATGATGTGAACCCCAAATAATCAGTCAAATATAATTAAAATTATTCTGCACAAAATGGTTTTCAACAGGGCAAGTGAATACTGTCCTTTTAGGAAAATTTATCTCTTTTATTCAACCAATTATCATTTCACTGCCTCCATGCTCTCAACACTCCTGCACACAACAGCCTTTCTGTAAATGAAAGCTCCCAAGAGAGTTCCATATCATGGGTTACGTACTCCACTTCCATACAATTACTCCCAGATTCTGTAGCTATGATTTGTATAACATTCAACCCATAAGTAAAGCAATGCACGCTCTGCTTCAAGTATTTCAGTACTTCCCATTCATGGTATTACTGGACTAACTCCGCAGAGATTAACCATAAGAATTGAAGCCTAACAACCATGTAAAATTTGCCTAAAATGAATTTTCATCCCCCCAAAATTGTTTAATACATACTGCCAGCAAGTCCTTCTGAGAATCAACGCCACATTCCAGAGTGACAAGCAAGAATTTGCATTCAAGTGCATCCTTGAATAATTGCAGCTGTTTGGAGTAGAAAATTTGTACAGCTCTGAGGAACCCTGCTGCAGAGGGATATTCACTCCACTTACCCCTAAAATATAACATTGAACTCCCCTGATCTCTCTAACTACCTCAGGGTTCCAAGAAACATAATAGTGAAAATTAAACCTCTGAAACAATACACACAGCCACATGGAAAAACAGGAACGTGTACCATCACTGGACACAACATCACGACAGTAAAATACACTGTTCCTTTACTCTATTGTCTTCCATGCTGGTCAATAAGAACCCATTTTACACACAGAAAAAATCCCAAACAAACCCCAGACCAAGAATTCTTCAGTTTGCATAGCTTGTTTAAATATTGTTTCAGACCACACTTAAGTTTTGGTTTAAACTCACAAGAGCTCACCTCAGCGCTGCTGCCTTGCCCCTCCATCTTCCATCACCTCACCCACATCTCAGATCCCTCCCTCCCCCAGACACCATGAGTCAGGCACGCAAGTCAGCCGCGTGCAAGACCAGAACATCAAGACCACGATCTGCATGGCATATTCCTCTCCAGGCACAGCAATTTTGCACAGTCGTAGGATTTCCTCCGGAAGCTACATCCTTAAGTCTCTATGCACTGATTAACGTTTACATTTCCTGTTTGGATAGCACAACAAAACAGCAGATTTAATATGAAAGCACAATTCAATAAATACAGAGCTCTATGCAAAACAAGAAAACATTTCCAAGCAGATTAGCCAAGCCACGTAATGGGCGTGCTTCTGGTATGCAGAGTCTTCTCTATCAAATATTTAGTAATTTAGAGGGCCATCAGAAATTTAGACAAGTTTTTATCAAAAAAATCACAAGCAGATCTTCCTTTTGAATTGAGTTAGCATGAGGACAACAGAACCTCGCTAAAAATAAAATGAAAGGCCATTGTTTTAAAAAAACCTGGAGAGTTAAATGCACGTTCAGTAAACTTTTATAGCTGATATTCCCTTTCCCCTCCCATCTAATTATAATGAAACAATACGACGAAGATGCCTTATTGGTGAGTCAGGCAGCAGGGATCCGAGCATGGCAAGACTCGTGCAGCTCTTCAGTGCTAAGTTAACACCATCCCTGAAGTGATACGGATGTGTTTCATCTACGCTCTCTGGCACTGATGGGGGCAGCAGGCAACCAGCGCCCTGAGCTGGGGACAAGGATCCAGCAGGACGCACAGGCACCCGCACACAGCCCGATTCTTGCTGCTGTCACAGCTGTTACTGCACGCTGTGGCCCTTCATGCCATCCCGTTCAGTGGTTCGTGTGATTGAGAACAGATGTGGTGCGACTGCTCGTTTTCAATTATCAAACAAAGGCTGAAAGTTGCATCCCCAAAATGAAAAGCTGGCACATGCTTAATCTCCTTCCTTACCAAGCCTCTGCTATAATTATCTTTGTGCATGAGGAAGGAGAAAAGACTGTCAAATTAACTAACCTCCCCACCCCCAGGCCCCAAAACCAAAACCTCTGAAGATATTTTTAAAAAGTCACTCATTTGAATGCCAAGGATTGAAATGCAGACCTACTACACTTGTGTTTTTTTTCTTTTTTTTTTTCTCTCCTTAGTGCCTCCAAAACCAATTTTTCCTATCTCGAGTGGTTACTCAGCGTTCTCCTCCTAGAACATTCCTGCAGCCCAGCCTGCCTGCACAGATGTGGCTGCACCTCCCTTGCACAAGCCACTCACACAGCAAAGAAGGAACCCAAAGGAAAAGCTTCTATGGAGCTGTCCTGGTCCACAGCCCCGCTTCCACATCACCAGGCGTTTTTCAGTGTCTGTGCTCCGGGGAGGTAGGACTGAAGCAAAACGCCTGTTTCTAGAAGTGGCAGTATCCAATTCAGTTCTCTCCTATCTTAAACTTGCTCCTGTTTTTGTTAGCATGCCGGAAATACTGCTGTTGCTATGCAACCCAGAAAGGTAGTTTAAAAAAAAAAAAAAACGCAAAAAACCAACAACACCCACCATGTACTAAAACAGGGCCCAGCCGCCCGCCTAGAGGATGCCTCCGAAACCCACAGAAGTCGGGTGCAGTTCAGATGTTCTCAGATGTCCCTGGTGCTGCTCAAGGTTGGATGGGCCCTGGGCAGCCTGATCCGTTGAGTGGCAGCCCTGACCATGGCTGGGGGTTGGAACCAGGTGATCTTTGAGGTCTCTTCCAACCCAAGACATTCTATGATTCTCCTTGGTGAGAGTGCCTAGGTGCATGCTGTGGAGGTGGTTCTGCCTGAAAGCACCTTGTTCCCTTGCACAGACTGGGCTGTCTAGCATGGAACATCTCCACTTCAAACCCCCCAAGCAGCACTGAACAGGGCAGAGCCATCCTCACCAACGGGGGCTCGCAGGAGATTCCCGGCCAGCACGAGGCAGTTTCCCCCCACGCTTTTTGAGAGCTGAGCCTGACCAGCACATTTCCCTCTGGGCAGAGCGCTCCCTAATCACAAAACGAGATTACAGATGAGCAGCCGCAGTAGAGGCAGGAAGCCAGCTTTACGAAAGTGAAAGAAAAGGGAAGGGCCTGAGCTGAAACACGAGGGCGTTCTGCAGGGTCCCTGTTTCTCCCGGGGAGCAGTGAGCAATGCGCTACTCTCTGGGTGCTTCCAAGGCAAGGGCTTATCACAAATGCCACTGCTAGAGAAGCTCAGGCCACATTTGCGGGGTGCGGTCTTGTACAAACTTTTCCAGTGGCCTTTCTCCTGCTTCCACTGCAACCTAGGATGGAACTTAGTACCCAAAATAGCAGCAGTTAGGCCAAGAGCAAACACCTCTGGAAATGACACGTCAGGTTACTAATGCGGTTAGCAGCATTTGCTCCAGGAGCATTTACAGTTTCAGAGGACAACAACAACTCACTGCATTTACTCAGCCTCCTTTCCACAAGTTCTCAACAGGTCTGGACCTTAAGCCACTAACCTTATCAACACAAACTGTCTTTTTTTCCTTACATCAGTGGAATCATCCACTTACTGCACGGGGCAAGGCACAGCTTTGGGCTGAGCAGTGCCTCCTGCCCAAAGCAGGATGCAGCAACACGCCTTCTCCGTGCGGGTCCACAGCTGCACAGAAGGAACAGGCTCTCAAAGAGCAGTTTCCAAGAAGGTGACGACACTTGGGAGAGCCAAGCATCTGAAGGAGGTACCATCAGAAACGTACATAGAATCATTTGAGTTAGACGGGACCTTTAAATGTCATCTACTCCAACTCCTCTGCAATGCATAGATCTTCAAAAAATATGGTGAGCTGATCAGCCATGCAGAGTGCTCCAACTCTGCCAAGAAGCACTGCAGACATGCCCTCTTGAGAACAATTCTCTACCCAGCTGTTGATTTGGTTTCTCAACTGAACTTTTTTTCAGTCTACTTTGAACACAGAAAAGAAACTACACTTAAATTTAATGCTGTTCTCCAAAACAAGCCCAAATCTATTTCTGGCCAACAAAACGACACCTCACTTCCAACAAAACTGTAAAGTCAGTCTCCTGATATGGAACACATACAAATGGCACACACAAATCCTTTGGGACAGAAGGAGCATATGACCAGAGAAGTACAGATTTACCCTGGTTATTTACTGCAGAAGGCAACATCTCCCCACGACTGCATTTTACACCAAAGCAACCGGTTTCCATTTACCAGCTAAGTGAGGCTGGAGGAGAAACTTAACACCTTGGGCCCTATGTCCCAGTCTGCAAAATATAATATGTGCTCTGGAAGGCTTGTGAGGACTATTTGTGGCTTCACACAGCACATGGCTGGGACTCATGTGGTGTGGGTTCGGTTCCTTGCAGCACTCTCAGTGCGGTGGTAACATCAGGAGCCCCTCTCGCATCAGCTTCCTGACCTGTAAAATGGTACCAAGTTTACCTCTTTCAGACTGCTTCAGGAGTCACAGGTAGCTCCTCTGGCAGGAGCTGGGTATTTGAGAAGAGGAAAGCTTCATGAAGTACTTTGGGCTACAGATGGAAAGCTAAGCATCACTCTCACTGGAGAAGGGAGAACCTACAGATCGGGGTGCCATGGCTCTGTAGGGCAGGGTGAGTTTCTGCAAGGAACCTAAGTAGGATTCCCCAAATGAGTTGTTCCATTTGCGCATTAAAGGTTCATTTCTAAAATAATTTTAACTGGATTGCTTACTTCCCCAAGATAGAATGCAACATTGGCATTATCTGCCCTGCATTCCTGTATGTTCCTGCAGATGGACAGAAGGATGCAAAGCCCTGCAAGGCGCCTTGCACTGGGAAGAAATCGCCTTTCATTGAGATGCTGAGCAAATTCATGCTTTCCGGAAAACTGCGCAATTGATGCAATTATTTCTGTCATCATCTGCTCAACACAGTGGCCTCACAAAATGCCTTTCCTAGACATAGCTCAGCGCAGGGTAAAGCAGACGGGAGGACGAGCAAACCGACTTGTTGATGGCTGCTGGAGACTATATTTATGTGCTGCAAAGGATAATGGAGAACTCCATTCAAGAGAGATTTTCCAGAGGAGCCTTCTGAAGGCAAGCGGTGAGACTGCAATCTGCAGCACCTTGGGTACACGCTAGAATAACTGAAGGTTGGCTCGAAATGAATCGTCACGCATCTATCTCGTATTTCTCCTCAGCAGCGCAGTGGAAACGCAGCTTTCCTCAAGCATAGAACTACTGACTGCCGAGCAGTCATTTAGAGATAGGAAGTGAAGGCTCCATTTTTTTTTTCTGCAAGCAGATAGAGCTCTTCACAAAAGCAAACAACAACACCGAGAGCACGCACCGCCTTGGCATCGCCGCCCCGCGCTACACGCACGCATCGGGGCTGCGCTGCAGAGGCAGGAGCGGGCTCGGGGGCGGCACGGCTCAGCTCCTCGGTGCAGCCCGGCAGCGCTCGGCTCCCGGCAGCCTTCCCCGCCCCGCGGCAGGGCGCCAGCACCGAGCCCTCCGCCGGCTGTCAGCGGCCGACAGCGCCCGCCGGAGCCGCAGACGTTGCGGTTCTCCTCGAAGAAGCGCTGCCGCGACCCAGCGCAGCCCGCCCCGTGGCCGCTGCCCGCGGGCAGCCCCATTTCCTGCTCCAGGGGCGTGTTCCCTGCAGAGGCTCCGCTCGCTGTCAGCGCGCAGCATCCGAGCGGCCGTGCCCGGCCCCGGAGCCGCGACCCGCAGCGAACAATGCCACCGGGCTCGGGGCTGCGACAAAGCCGCGGGCCCTCACCCCTCGGAGCGGGGCTGGGCCGGGGGCCGCGCCCGGCACTGCGGGGCGGGGGCCGCTCCGAGCCCGGCGCTGCGGTTCCCTGCGCGGCGGGCGCGCGGGCGGGCTTCTTTCTTCCTCCTTTTTTTTTTTTTTTTAAATTATTAAATTATTACTGTTTTTTAATTTTTTTAATTATCTTTTATTATTATTATTATTATTATTATTTTCCTTTCGATGCCTTTTCCGCCCCGGCCGGGGACACCCCCCCACCCCGCCTCCCGCACAATGCCGCGCCGCCTCTCTCTCTCTCTCTCTCTCTCTGTGTGCACGGGGGGGCTGAGCGCCGCCCGGCCCCGCTCCGCACGGCTCCCCCCGCGCCGCAGCGCCCGGCCGCCGCCCGCCAGCGGTACCTGTAGGAGCGCTCCCCCCGCACCGTGTGCTTCCTGAAGGGGATGATGGTGGTGCCGTTGTCCTGGATGATGTCGTTATTGTTCTCGCCATTTGGGGACAGGGCTTGGGTCGGTCCGGGCATTGGCGCTCCCGCGGCTCCGCGCCTCCCCGCGCTGTGGTGCTGCTGCTGCTGCTGCTGCTCTGCGGAAGGTGGTGCTGCCGCTGCCGCCGCCGCTGCCGCCGTCTCGCGCCGCCAGCCCCGCCCCGGCCCGCGCGTCAGCCCCGCCACGTGACCGCTCAGCGCCATGGCAACCGGCCGACTCCGCGCCACCCTACTCCCCCCCCCACCGCCACCGCCACACAGCGCCGCGGCCCTCGTGCCCAGGTGGCGGCGGCGGCTGTGGGGGTAACGGCAGAGAGCCGGCCTGGTGTGTAATAAACAAACAACGCGTAAACATTAAACGGTACAAAAAGCCAGAAATCGTGCACTCCGAACCATAAGTAAAAAGAAAAAAATAAAAAGCATAAGGAAGTCTAAGTTCACCGATGGCGTTCCTGTCCCCACACGCGGCCTGGGCACCCCACACGTGAGGACGCCCAGGCTCCGCTCGCAACCACACTGATCACACCGCACGGCCCTCACACAGCACTTCCAGGCTCCTCAGGCTTACACTGAGGGAAGCGATGGTGCCCTGCTGACCATCCTCCTCGGGCAGAGTCTGGCAGTGGAGAAGCCAGGCCTACCAGCACCAACAGGCAGAGTGGGCGTGAGAGGTGTGAGCAGAACTCACACCTCGACTGTACTACTGACAAACAGACCAGCAAGCTGCTGACAAATTGTCTTCCCTGCCCTGACAGCTGTGAGGGCAGCTATGGGCACAGTGTCTAAACAGCCCGATGTGGCCTGCTGGATGTGAAAGAGCAACACATTCTTCTCAAATTAGTCTGATTAGGTTAATACATCAGTGTTTTTTTCTTCATGAAAAAAATGATCCTACAAGATTTTAACTGATTGTTATATAATCAGAGAATCATTAAGGTTGGAAAAAACCTAAGATGTCCTAGTCGAACCATCAGTTCATCCCCACCATGCCTGCCAACCATGTCCCTCAGTGCCACATCCACACGGTTTCTGAACACCTCCAGGAACGGTGACTCCACCACCTCCCTGGGCAGCCTGTGCCAGTGCTTCAGCACTCTTTCTGAAAATAAATTGTTCCTAACATCCAACCTGAATCTCCCTTGGAACCTTATCTAACCTTTCAGGCTAAATGACACTGCTGAAAGCTGAGCTTACATGGTTATGTTCACAATATAGATTTTAAATTCACAGAGTAACTGTGAGTGCAGTCAATACCTCTACACTGACTGCACAGCACTCGGTCTGCTGAGAACTGACATGGGCTTAAATCAGCATCACACAGTAACACACGTGCTCAGAGCAATCTAACAGAAGTCACATCAGCTGGCGGATTTGCCATGGCCCTCTGAACACTGAGGCTGGAGGTGTTATTTATTGCCTCTGTAAGGTTTTCCAATACTCCAAAAAGAAAAAACAATGTTTCCAGTAACCAACCTCCGGCCCTCTGCAGATGACATACTTTTCAAAAAAGTGCTCAGTTCATCTGGCAACAGTAAACCCCAAAGTTTCCTTTGGGACTGTTTAAAAACAAGCAACAAAATACATTTTGCGGAGAGGGCCAATAAACGTCTTAGTAACACTGATGAGTAGGGAGAAGCCAGAAATGCTACATGGTGACAGAATGTAAAAATAATCTATAGTGGGCCTTGAGCTTCCAGACATAACCCTACCTGCTCTGCCGGGCAGCCAGCTATAAAATGCTGTTACCCTAATTTGTAAAAATATTTTTACTTCTTCACTAGTGACAGAGGACAAAAGCTTCTTTACTGAAGCCTCCCAAATGATTTCAAACATGTACTGGCAGAGCTACAGCAGAGAAGCACAGGTGAGGACAGCGTGGCAGCCTCCCTTCAGACCCCTCATTGCCTTTGTATGAGGATTTAAGCACAAAGAACACATATTGCCTCAGTGAAGTGCCTTACCTTTACCAAGGCTGAGCCAGGCGCAGGCAGAAGCTGCTTGTTGCAGGGCTTCAGACAACAGATGCTCCTTTGGTTGATCTAGCACAGCCCAGGGAGCACAGGGCACAGCATGGACCTGGCACATGCGGCATTCCCTCTGCCTACACCTCCATTTCTGAGGACTGCGCAGCCCGCCAATGCAGCTCTTTATGTGCAGGAAGCCACCTCATCATCTTTCTGCTTTCATCGATCTGAGCACAGATTTGAGACATAGCTCCAGTAACACAGAATGAGAAATAGGAACCTGCCAGTATTACCAGGTGATTGCGTCCTTGCTGGCTGCATGGCTTTTAGATGCAGTGGGCATATGAGCAGAAATGCAGCTCAAAGATCAAAAGGTCAGAGCAGTGTTTGTTAAAAAAATAAAATCTGTGATAAATTGAAAGTACTGAAATCTAGTGCTCACATCCGGCACATCAACTGAGCAAAACAAGAAGAGTCAAGAAACCAATTAATGAACGGTGGTGATGATAAAGCTAAATGCAACAGATCTTCAAGCATCAAGAAAAACTGCAGCAGTGGTGGGAAGGGACATACAGAGGTCACCCAGCCCACCATCCTGCTCAGAAGAGGATCACCACTGCTACCATGAGCTCAGGGCATATGTGGCTTTCTCCAGCCAAATCCTGAAGGTCTCTAAGGACAGAAATGTTCTGCCTTCCTAGTGCCACATTAACCTGCTGTTCCCCATCTCCTACCTGAGTTTGGCTGCAAAGAGATCCTACAATTTCACCAGAGAGCCTCAGCTGAGCTACAGATAGAAGCACCACCCTATACCAGTACACATGTTTCAATACTTCAATTTCTACCATGGTGAAATGGGCAGAGTGGAAATCCAACAGCCTTGAACATAATTGTCCAAAATTCTGGTTGCTTCTTTCTCTTCAGAGCTTTCATTTCCAGTTACTTGCTGTAGAAAAATGACTATGCAGATGGCTATGCAGCACAATTTATAATGCCTGAGAGAGAACTCCCCTAAAAGCCCAAACAGCAGGGACCGAAAGGCCTCAGGTGTGCTCAAGTGAATATTTTGTACTATCTAGCAGGTGTGGAAATAAATTATGAATATTTTAACACTGATATGATCAACACAGAGACTCTGAAAATAGAATGGATAGCCACACTAGAGACTTCAGCTAGCATATTTGTCAGAAGATTGAAAAAACACCAGTTATAGTGAGCTTTGTATGACACAGCCAAATTACAAATTACAATTAATGACTGCAGAAATCCCCCACCTATTGGATAACTTCTTTCTGCAGTAGAAGGGGGGAGGTGGAGGGGAGATCAAGAAGAATGCCAGTGAGCATCCCTCATCTCTGACATCTTCTGTTCTTGCTCAAATTAGCAAAGGAGTCCCTGACTGGTATTCCTTGCACTGCTCTCAGAATATGCCTCATCTACAGCTTCAAACCAAAACAAACACCGTCCAGTATAATTATTTTGGCCAACATGCTTCCTTTGTCAGAGAAGTTTCATGAACACTTCTGTCACAAGTGCGGTTTTTTTTCACTGGGAAAGAATGAGAAAACACCAGGCTAACAGTTGGAAGGTAGTTAAAACCTTTTGGAAAGCAGCAGTCCTGAAC
Organism: Numida meleagris; assembly: GCF_002078875.1. Lineage (NCBI taxonomy): Eukaryota > Metazoa > Chordata > Aves > Galliformes > Numididae > Numida > Numida meleagris. Next base: position 106,033,259 of record NC_034410.1, on the reverse strand, counting down.
AATGTAGGCTACTTTTCTAATTCAACTATCATTTCCCATATTCCTAATTTATCAGAATAAAGATTAACAGAATTCTACAGAACAAAGGGTTTACACTGTTAAAAATAAATCAAAGTTATTTTTAGCATTCAAGAGTACGTGTTCATCAAGAACAGCGTCTACATGAAGGATCTGGTCAACAGAGTTCAGATTTGAAAATAAGTGAAAAAAGCAAAGTAGGAAAAGGTTGGAAAGAGTTGGAAAAGTTACCCTGAAGGCCTGGATGCATCTTGTTCAAGGAAAACCCAGTTCACCAAGGTACACAGACATACTTAATTTCCAGCATGAGTATTTTCAGTAAAATGGATAAAATAATGAGTGTGCTGTGACAGAATCAGCTTAATATCTGATAGTATACACCTTGAATAATAGTTTCATTCACAAACTAAAAACAGAAGCCTTAGGTAATCCCAATTTGCATGTTATCTAATGGAAGTAGAGATGCGATATCTGCAACTGCACACCTGTTAGGGAGCACTGGTTTGTGCCAGCCTAAATTAGTGCATGGTTCCAACCTGTAATAATAACAATTACACAGAAACATCCATAGGGGAATTAGCAACAGCAATGTTAACTAACACAGGGAATGTATATCAGATGCGATGTGGTATATGATATGTTTCAGGCTAACCTGGTCCATGCAGAAGAGCTCACATTTCCTGTTTCACTAACATATCACCCAACGGCCTCACTGATTAACCCAAAGGAAAGCTTCCACTGTGACATAAAATCACTTAAAATGATAATTTTAAACCGGAACTGTATGCTTTTCTTTGTATACGTGGCACCAAACCAACTCTCCCATCTCATTACTTCATTCTGTGCTGTACGTTTCAGGGCACGCCGCATTTAAATTCACCATACCAAAGTGCAAACAATAATGATTTGGCAGGACAAAGAAACACTGCATGAATTTTATTAAAACAGCTACTTATCACTCCAGACATCCTGTAGATAAAGAATGAACTTCCCACCCTTGGGGATCATACTGTTGCCACTTTAAGCAAAGTCTTGATTATTTGCCTTCCCTGGAGAGAGACAGAAAGAGAAAGAAAGAGAGGGCTGTCCCAATTAGACAATGTACATGGACCACATCCCTATGAGGTAATTCAAGCCTATTTTTAAATATATGGACATATTTATATTTCAGAGGTCATATTTCACATTTTAAAGTGTTCTGTGCCTGGGAGGAAGAGTGAGAGAAAAGTTCAGGTCTTTGTCAGCTAGGCATTCCTGAAAATTTAGCCATAAGCTGCAAATCCAATCTGGCCATTAGTGTATGAATTCCTCACTAAAGAGGGTAGTCTTGAAAAGCCACAGCCTGTGGGCATTTTTCTTTAGAAAGGTAGCAGCTAGCTACCTTTTGTAGTTACTGTAGAAAGCAAAAAGAAATCAGAGGATTATTTCAAGATTCAAAAACTGTCTAAAAAAACCCAGGATTTTCTTTTGTTGTTGCTGTTCACAGAAATAGGATTTTGAAAACCATTGAACAGAACAGATATTGTGAAACAAATTATATACTTTAATATTATTCACATCGTTAGACTAAAATTAATAAATAGTTTTAACGGACACTTGCTAAACTCAGCGCTTCCACAGTTTAGCTGCATCTGTCTGCGTTATAGAAAAACAACTTCTATTTAGAAAAAAAAAACACTTCAATATACATCAAAGGTTTCCACATTTAAAACACTAGTAGTTCACACTGAATGTGAAACATTTTCTTACCCGACACTTCCTACATAACAAAAAGCAGTGACAGCAGGAAATGTTCAGTGAATGATGGTTCCAAAGAGGAGAAATTTCTACTTCCCTTTATTTCAGACCAAATCAATAGTAGAATTCTTTAGTCTATGCTTAGTGTGTACTGGGTTATCACAAGCTTTCAGGCACATTTTGGGGAGTCACTTCATTTGAAAACCTATAAACGTCAGCTGTGATCAATAAACGCTTGAAGTAACGACTCCTCTGTCTTACCCTGCCTTTAATACTGATTAAAAAGAATCAACAGCAGAGGCTGACTCACTCCTTGTGCATGCACATTTACATGGAAGTACTTGGCTGGAGCTGTTCTAGGATTACAGTAGCCAACTTCATTTATAGGGAGATGTTAACTAGTTTTCTTAGGCTGTTTTGACTGAGTTCAGATGTTAAGACTATTAAGTATGAGGAACCAAACCAAAAGCATTGGAACTGTTCAGGTAATATGAGTTACCAAAGTTTTTCAGAGAATGACAAAACCTTAATTAAATGAACGTGAGATTAGAGTTCTAGCCGTGAAGGATTTTGAGTACCGAAATTTCCATATGCTACAACTTTTTTTATATATAAAGTGACCAGAGCTTCAGACATTTGTGTACCACGTAAAAACAATCAAATTATGACTGGCAAAAGAATTGAAGACTTTGGAAATACAAGACAGTAGAAGAGGAATCTAGTGTTTCTTCACGTGTTTTCAGCTGTCAAGGAATCTTTTTGGCTTTCTTGGAGCTGAAGATAAGTGGCTGGAAAAATGAAGGGTGAAATAAAAAAAGCAACACACAGAAATGCAAAATCTAACTCTCTGACAGTCCTTATGTTCTGCACAGAATATAATGTACTTTAAAGACACTTCAGTCTAATGATATGTTTCATAAAAGCAACACTGGGACATACGGGAGGACAAATGCTTTGCAATACTATCTGCCAAGGGTACAGGTTTCTAGCATGAAAACCTGATATGGCTGTAGTCCCACACTACAGCAATACCTTATTGGTAGGTGATGACTTTCAGCACTGCCTGTTATACTACTCCGCTGAAAACTTGACCTGGCATTGATATTATATACCAGGAATTCAAGAATAGCTAATAACAATAAGTGATTCTCTGCTCATATTGTACAGCAAGAATTTTGAAGTTGACAGTTATTTGATTTGTGCACGTTATCCAAGTAATCTAATGCCCCATTTGAATATCCAGTACCTCTATATAACATAAGTCGAAGTTTAAAAGCTTTGCAATGATTATCAGTCAAGACCTACTTACAGCATTGCCCTTTCTCCAGTACCAGCATTAGAAGTACTTATGTGTGAAGCCTGCACAGGAACTACAGCCATCACAATGAAAATTATATTTGCCAATGTTTACTAAGCTGTCCAAGACCCCTGCTAAAGAGGAAGAGAGAAGTCTGGCACAAGAAAGCAATGGTTCCAGCAGAAGGTTGATCAAGTTTTTTGACACCTATTACTGAAATCAAAAATGCTTCAACCAGCCAACTAAAAGGCCAGAACCATTACAAACCAACATCTGAAGGGGTTGCTTTGCCCCAGGAAACAGTTAATTAGGTGTCTGTCCTTCCACACCCAGCAAAATGCCAATATAAACATTATTACATACTTTAGGTAATGGGAAAGAAATATAGAGTGTATTCATGCCTGCTTCAGATCAAAACCTTACCGCCAAATCATTCAACAGCTGACCATTCAGCAACTGCACAACCCAAGATCCCTCTGCCTTACTGCAAAATACAAGGTGTACTCCTGTTCCTACAGCGTGCTACAAATAGTTCTCTTACAGAGCACGTATTAAGGACCCATCAAATTAGCAAATGCCAAGAAATTACACAAAAAGAGATATTTGTTTTTGTTTGCATTTCACCCTTCTCTCAAGAACTGCTTCTTATCTCATACATCTATAGGGTTTTACAAAATCTGGTTTCTGCCAGATTTCCTCATTTCTCAAGTACAGAAGCAGGCCCTGCTGTTAGAACCAGCTTCCTCAAAACACTGTCACTTGCCTGCCCGAATTTCCCCTTCCTTGCCCTCATAGCACGTGTTGGGTCCCACTCCCTTCTTTCAGGGTTTGCTTTCTGGTCCATGTATCCTTTTAGCTATGTTTGCCCTTTCTGTCTCTGCAGCTAAGAAACCCACCCCTTTCCCCCGTTGCTATAATGAGATGAGTGGCTCCTCCTTTCATCTCGAGATTTCTTCCCCATCTGGGGTTTCCCATTGTTCTTTCTCCTATTCTTTTCCACCCCTCCTTTGTCAAGCAACACCCTTTGTAGTGCTCCTGCAGTTTCCACTTTCCTTCATCAGCCACCTGCAGTGAACCTGGGTCACACCGGTTTCCTTCCCCCAGACAAAGCCCCCAGCATGCCTATTGTCCAGCTAACACACTGTCATTAGCTAATAATGCCTCATTTCATCTACAGGCAGAGAAGAATGTGCTACAGTAGTAAGAGCTAAGGTGCATGCACATTCACACGCAGCCACCTCAAGCCGTGACACCTGTATTTACGACTGCATCACCTCCACAGCTCCTCACTGCAGGTGAGGCATTGCCTGTTAACACACCACAGCTGGAACCCTCAGGGGCAGCTCCCAAAGACCAGGTTGCAAGGGTTGATTTGCAATCACTAACTCAGAGAAATTGAGGAGCGTTGCTTCTTTGGGAACAAGTAGCCACTCTTCTAAATACAATATTATTGCTGCCTTACACAAGTCCATTACTAACCTTAAACAAGTGATAGTTTCCTCATCTATTGACAAAAGATTGATTTTTTTCAACAGCAAGTGTTTATTATCACCTTACTGTTTACTCAGTCTTTATCAGTAAAATAGTCTTCAAATGAAGAGGAAAAAAATTTCATAGATAATTTTAATCATGATGTTACACTTATGCTAGTGCTTTGTATAAAAACAAAACAAAAAACAAAACAACAAAGATTTGCAAACTGCGCCAGGAAACTTATCTCACAGACAGATATTTCCTAAGTGGATTTTTGGAACTTGGCATATCAGCCCAAGTTTCCATGAATACTTTGAGCCCTTTCTTAGTTTGATGCTGCAAGTGCTTTATTTAGATACAGCATACTACGAGCACTTTCTGGAATTCTGAAATTTAGAATTAGCAAAAAAAAAAGTCCCTGTCTGTTTGTTAAGAGGCAAAGCAAGTTGGAAGAAAGCTACTGTTGGGCTGCTGTTGTGGAAGGTGGATCTGTTCACAGAAACATACTAAATACTGGGGCTTGGGAGGTTAAAATAATGCTTGTGAGCTTCTGTGCCACAGTGCATTTTCTTTTATAAAAATCAAATGAATAGTACCACAACCAGCGATACATATTTGTGGATCAAAAGTGATACCAGCTGAAATACCTCTGCGACTTATTTATTTCAATGTAGGGGACAGATAAAACACAAAATAAATCTCAGGTTCCTATTCGAAAATAGAGAGAGAGTTACTAGAAATGTACACATCTCCATTTTGAGCAGACAAGAGCATACAGAAAGTGCATGATCTTAGAGAAAAGATAAACAGCTGGATTGACTGGCTTCCATTAACCAGTGACCCACTTGTCAAACATAAGCTTTCGATATAAAAGAGTGATTATATGAAGCCTCTTGCATTAGACAAAAAAGATTCAAGTTATGAAATCAGATCAAGCCCAAAAATACTTGCATGCAATCAGTAGTGTTCTATAAAGACACAAGGTGGGAACCAGTTATTGTTTTAAAAATGTTCAACACATTGTAACAGTATTTTCTACAGTATTATTCACAGTAAGTTTATCCCATGCAGTCCGCTCAGGTCATTAGCGATGAGCCAAATCCAGACCTCATGTAAGAGGATGAAGCTGATGGAAGCCACTTCATAAAGCTCAGCTTGAGGGCACCACCGCATTCCTCGTAGTGTGGGTATTTATTCACAGAAAACTCAGACTGGCACTCCCCACACTGGCACTGTGATGTTCATCCAGCCTATCTAACCACTCACAGCAGATCTCTGACAGAGATGTATGGGTGGTGGTGGCAGTTCTCCAGCTGAGGTTTTTGGAGGCTGCAGCACTTTGCCCTTGTGTAGGCCTCTGCCTCTACAGGCCTCCTTTCTGCTCCTGCACCACACTGAAGCATGAACAAACGCATGAGAAGATATGGACAATCACAAAAATCAGGCTTGGGTGTAAGCTTTACGTTAATAGCAGAGGAAACATAATGAGGACAGCAAATTACTAGGTCCAAGAAACTGAAAACCCCTAATTTTACCACCTTGTAACACAGCAGCAGAGCACATGGCAGCAGCCGTCCCTCACCCTACTTCTGGCTAACCAAGATTCCAGGAAGGCTGAAGGTGACATTATTATAAGCAACATTTTTAACCTAAGGATAACTCCTAGAATTAAATACGTCTTGCATCCATCTGGCCTCATGAGCATGCTGTACATTGCTGGCAGCTCATATTTTACTGTGACTCTGTACACAGGGTGATTTTCTGGAAGCCACAGATCATGGGGCAGCTTACCGAGTCTAAGAAGCCAGCTAATAAAGCCTAAGTTTCCACCCACAGTGGTTGCTAAGAAATACTAGAAATGCTAGAAAATGATGAAACCTGAATTAAAACAAACAAACAAAAACCCCAAACCAACAAACAACACAACAACCAATAAAAACAAACAAAAAAAACAAGAAAACCATCCATGACACAACCCAACCATTAAACCCAAAAATCCCCACCAAAATTCCCTCCTCAACAGAAGTAGAATTTTCACGCATCTTTTCCAAGCCTTTCTTTGGGCTCCTGGCAGGCACAGAGCTCTTCAGGTACCTGTCCAGAGGCGATTTACTTCCCACTGAATTTTTCTCAGCTCCAGGAAGCCCTGAACACCCCAGCACCTGCTGCTTAGGTTCCTACTTCAGTCACAACATCGGAGAGGCCACATGGCACCCACCACATCACAAAACATGTGCACTTCACACAGAATGAGGTACAGGCAGGAACACAGCCACAGCACTCGGCTTCACGCATCCCACCACATCTGCAATAGCCTGCAGGTTTTAGAAGCAGGTCTTCTGTTGCCCTAAATGAACCGGTCTGTCAGCAGATGCAGGATGACTGCACAGAGCCAGCGTAGGTTCTGCTCACTTTTGCAAGACCATATTTATAAAATCCAGAAACTGCTCTGAAAAAATGAAACAGCTATTTTACAGCATCTGGATGCACTACAAATACTTCATATTTGACATATCTGACAAGGTTTTGTGTTTTTGTTTTATTAAAGGTCCTACAAGAAAAAAGAGATGTTTTGCTGCTAGAATAAAGCCTAACTCATGCTTGAGTTCGTCTTTATCAATTATTCTCCAATCTATAAATAATCATCGACAGGCAAAACACAGAAGGCAGCAACAACAACAAAAGACAAATAGAGGTATCATTCTTTTATTTCTGTTGTATATTGTCAGGATTTTGACAGCCATGGCACAAAGTAGCAACATTCTGTAACCTCTGAACGGCCATACTTTGTATAGATTAAAGAAGAGGCTTCTGTAACATTTTGAGCACAAGAAGTAGTAGTGGCATGAAAACAGTGTAATATCCTCATTACAGTAGAAAACGAGTTTTCTATTTAATAAAAACTCCAACCGCAAGCCTCTGTGTTTTTGTGATTGTGAATTTATGTCACTGCTGTTGACAGCTTCTGCATTTGAAAGGATCTCATTATTAACTTCTAATAAACCCACGTGTTATCTTTTTGAAAAGCTAAGTTATGTTCCTGATGAATCACCGCTTTGCTGAGCTCCTGTGGGATAATTTTTGGTACGGGATGCTGAAAAAATAAATATCACCCCAAAGTTCATAATATTTTCAGACAATACCATAAATGGCTATTCAAGCTAACCAATTCCTAAGTTAAGAAGGGAACAAGGACTGGTGCATACAAAGCCATACACAGACATTCCATTTAAGTTAACTTTTCTCTGTTAGGTTCAGGATTTAGGTCTCCCGTTTTCTCATGTTGGATCAAAACCACATATAAAGCAGCTGCGTCCTATACAGAACTGACTCCCAAACAGATGTCCTCCACTGCATTTTGGGGGACCTGACATTGTTTCCACAGGATGAAAAGGCTTTCAAAGCCGTCCGCTCAGCCCAGAAGTTCAAATATTTCATACGTCTGAATTCTTTTGGCTGAAAGTTCAAAGCAGCCCTTAGGGAAGTCAGGTCTTCTGTGGTAGGAATTAAGGGGACCAGTCTGGGGAAACAAGCAGGGTTCCCACCGAGTGGGAAACAGAGCTCACTTATCTAAAAGCAGCATTTTATTCTACACCAGTGCTGGTGCTGGGATGTAGGGAGAATGAAGTGAGAGGGAATGTGCTTATTCTTCCCAGTTTATGTAGCTCAACGCAGCTTTTGCATGAAGGACCAGGCAGTATTTGTTTCTGCACAGGGAAGGAATGAGAAAAGATCATACAAGCCTTTTTGTTCAGGTCTCCCCTGAACAAATCATAAATCAGTAGTTCTACATGGATGTGTGTATATATATATATATACACACACATATATATATACATATATATATAAAGTTTGCTTTCTCTTCTCCTATCCTCAATTCTATCACAAAATTTCTGAACTCATGTAAGAGCTAAAAAATTCTTGGATGCTCCAACATTCATTCCTTATGTTGTTCTCCATGTAACTTAACTCCACGAAAAAGTATGCTCCTTTGCAAGCCTCAAATGCACCAGAACATGATTGGAAAGTTTCCTGAGCGACAACTAGCATGTAGCAGTATGTTACATGGATTTACTTTTTGCAATTCTAACAGCTCAGCTAACTCTCTAGCAACATAACGAACCTCTGGTATTAGAGGCTGGTAGATAGATTTTTATTTTGACATAATAGGCCAGAAGGACTACAAGATTTGGAGAGGAAGGGTTACAAAGCGAGCAGCAACTCATGGAGAATGCACTGGAGAGCTCTCTATTGCTTCAAGAGTAGGGTTACTGATTCTGGGAAAACTGCATGTTTCAGATGAGTTCCTATTAGACAGACAGGATGTAGTTTGGTCATATAAATGTTCGTTTGGTGGTTACGTGCTATCCCAGTGCTCATAGTTTTCTTCAAATTTCCTGTAGTTCCAAAATACTTCTGAGAATGCAGTATAACAACAGTAACAAAGCTGTACTTCAGCAGCATCCCCTATTCCTGCAGGAGTAGAAGAACTAGATGAAATTTGCCACGGATGAGCACAGGGCACTGCCCTGCTGCACTTCCACCTGCCACATCTTCATGGGAAGGAGCATGTCCACGTTACATTTCCCTGGCTCTTGGTATCAGATTCCTCCTGTGGTCCATCCTTGCTTCATCCTTGATGCTTACAAGCCTCTTTCAGCTCTGGATAATATACTGTTCTTCTCCTGAGGGTTCCTGGGTGCTCTTGAGACCTGAATAACTTGTAATTGCTCTGAAAGCAACTCTTCTCTTGCAACCTGATGAATCTGAGGCTGCTGTTTTAGCTCTCCTTTTCCCAGTGTCAACTTCCTTAAGTTTATCTGTGCCAGTTAACACAGGCAATTCTTATATTTCCCATAGATTTTACCCTAAATAATTACTTATGTCTATTATAAATCTGCAGAAATTTTGCAAACATATGATTTTTTTTTTTCAGGATATTAAATAACTTGGAGCAATTCCCTAGTTTCACTGTGAAACGAGACTTCAAAATAGCTCAGACACAAACCTCTTACTTTTAACTTAACTACAAAGCGTGAACAAAGTACCACCACAAAGTGCAACGTCTCCTACGCCCATCCAAAGTTAGGCTAGCAACAGCTTTTCAAGCACTAGCAGAAACAAGGTGGTCTGTTTTAAAATTGAAGTGCTTTTAAAATTGAAGCTCAGGATCATTTCAGTGCTATACATATTTTCTGCACTAGCTATGAATAACCACACCCCCCACCCTGTACTGTGAACCATTAGCGTTGCCAAGAGAAAAGACACACATAGCACCCACCACAGCACAGTGTGCAGTATCAATGGCCCATTTATTTATTCCAACAAGAGCTGTATTACTGGGCATCCTGCATTGCATTTTGGCAACAGTTATGATTTCTTGTGTAGTAGCAGAGATGGGCAGCAAGGATAGAAAGGGAGCAAGCAATAGCAGCTGGAAGGAGCGCAGATCTGCTGGAGGAGCATCCTTTCTAAACATTGCCACCTTGTGGGCCTTGCACTTCCCTGTAACATTCATCCTTTCACTCACTCAGATGACTCACTGAGAGGATTTCAGAGAAGACAAGTTGGATTCTGGACAGTTTAGGTTAGCATCCAGCTTGGATAGGATGCAGTCTAAACTCAAATATTTGGGAATTAAAAAATGGACAGCACTTTACAAATTCCATCTGGTGTAAGTTACTAACTCTGTACAGCAGCATTTGGTGTGCTTTTCCACTTCATGTTAAAGGAAGCACTAATAGTGTACAGAAGTGCTACCATTAAAAAAAAGCCAGCAAATGAAAACAGTAATATAATTTCCTCAATGTTCTCAGTAATAATAGCAGTTTTCCCTTTTTATTCCTTTCTGCCAGCATCTCATTTTGACACCAGCCAAAAAGACAAGCTATTTCCAAAACGTTTGTGGCACCTAGTTTAGCTTCCACCATTTCTGCTGCATGAATGAATAGCTCTTAATGACTTGAACCTTTTAATTACACGGTCAAATATGCTGCAAAAGAATATTACTAACTATTGATATCAAACTTATTTAGCTACTGCCTTAAAGATGCAAATCAAGCTCAAATTCTTGAATACTTTATCAATCACAAACACAGTAACAAACTCATACAAAGAGACAGTACTTACTTTGAGCATCCAAACACTTTCCCTGTTTGCTGGCTTGAACTATTCCTTGCAGCAATTTGGTACTGGAAAGAAAGCATGAAAACATTTAGTTCAACAAGCAATAGGAAATTAATAAATAAATACATCACTGAATGGTCTTTGTCTGTATTGGCTGGGCAGTGATGCAAAAGCCGTATTCTAAAAATGAAGCAAGAGGAGAAGTCCCCCATTACAATAACCTAATTCAGCTGTGTACACAATAGTTCAGTGTCTAACACATCTGCACAACAATCAGATGTCCCCCTGATATAGTAGCAAGTCTATGAGCTCCCTTGTGCTGGGCTACATTCAGAGTTTATTCATAATTGCTGAACACATTGCTGATTCTTCATCTGACCATGCTTCTGCTGAGCACAGGCAATCAGTTATGACCATTGTGTCATGCAACTGGGGCCTTGCTACACTTGTCTAAACAGATTTACAGAGGGAAAAAAATCTACCATTGAGAAACATGAACCAATACCCAGGAAAACCTATGGTTTTGCTAATACAAAACTAAAAAACATTGGCAAACCTTAGAATTTTATTATTTAGCAATGAAACCATGATGCTGCCCACTTGCAGTAGACATATTCAAGGCCCAATCCTTTCCATGTTCTTTTGCACAATTTCCTACAACTGCTGGGTTTGTCCTCAAGTCCATTCTCCCAAGTACTACATCACAGGCTACAGAAACACAAGCAGGAGCAACCATATATGGTTTTCTGTTTGTGTTATGAATTGCATGCTAGGGTTACGTGGCTAGATTTCTTAATTCACCTTCTCAGTCAGCAGGAAATATCATTCCTAGCAGGTAAATAATGGTTTACTCAGATTGAGGCTCTGGTTATTGCTTGTTTTGCATTCGTGGCCAACTAGTTGAGACACACCAGCAGGAAGGGGTATTCTGAAAGCATCCATCTCTGCAGAACAGCATGAAACTACTTTAAACAGATCCCAGTGGTTCTCAGACTGAATCAGGACTGAGTGATGCAAGAAGCTCCAGCAGGTGAATTTACATTCATCATAAACTCTATTTTAAGAGGAGGAAAACAAAAAACAAGTCTCTCTCCAACACATTATTATCTGGGAAAGGTAAACAGACCTCTAAACACAGCTTGTCTGTCTAGAGGGCTGGATCCCAGCTCCAGGAGCTGTGACTCATTCTGGCAGAGAACTTAGGAATCCTGCTAGCAGACTGGAAAGCTGAAGCTACCTTAAAGCCAAACCAGAATAGGAATTAGCTATTAAACATGTTATTGTTTCATTTCTTTGAATCTCTCCAAGTCTCTTAAGCTTTGCTTTTCAATGTACTCTTTTTTCCTCCATTTGTTTAATGTGGAAAGTGATTCCAGCACAGCTGACAAACCTCAGGCATCCTATTGGCATAGGAACAGCAAATCTGACATGGTATGTTAGCTTTTACTCAAGTAGACCCTCTGAACTGAATGAAGCTGGGATCCAAGAGCACTGCTCCAACAAACTGTAAAGATGGGTCACTCCTAAGACAATGTTTAGGAGAAGTGATCTCGCATCAGAAGGTGTTGAGCTGAACTCCTAACAGGCAAAAGCAGTGGAGAAGCATCGTGACTCCCTTGGAAATGCAGCAGATAATCTGATCATGGAGCAACTTCTCAACTATATTTTCTGAACAGAGTGCTATTTATTGAAGACGGGTTACTATTTCACTGCCTTCAGTCAGTAAGTAGACCTCAACTTGAGAGTTCTTTGCATAAGGACACCACACTGAACTTCATCCATAAACAGTATAGTCATAAAAAGAAGAAGGGGGAAAAAAAGAAAAAAGTCATCCTAACAGAGGTTACCGATGCCTGAAAACTGATGGTCTATACACAGGTCAAACCAAGGATGTACACCTCAGAGCATCTCCTGACATCCTGCATGCAGGTGCTCATCTGAGCCACAGGTAAGGAGCAACATGGTGGCTTTGGCCAGGTGAGATAATTGGCATTCATTTGCCACTGCGTGCAGCAGCACTCCCAGGCCTCCACCTGCTCCACAAGTCACACCAACACCTCAACCTGTACTTCTAGCTTGAGATGCCAGAGCAGCATCCAGGCAAGGGAGTGGTAGGAAACGCTGGGTCATTAAGGTAGAATTTAATTTAGGTGGACAAAGGAATGCAGAAGAGGTTCTAGTTACTGAATGTGCGGGAGCTAACTATGGGGTGCTGGAGTTCTCTTTGGAAGGGTGGAAGGATAAAGGCATGCAATGAAGACAAGGGAGAGGAAAGGATGCCATCTGTTTCCCTCCACTACATGCCAGGCCACACTGCTCACAGCTGCAGACTCTGGTATCACAGCGCTGCTATGCATGAAACAGTGAGCACAATTCAGCTCCTTAATACTCCCCATACAGTCATGCTGACTTTAAAATAGGTGCCCATCTCCTAAAGAGTTAACTTATCAAAACATCTAGAGAAGTCATTCCTTCTACACTGGTAAACATGGGAAAAAGGCCAAGAAGTAAAAGGGGAGAGGAGAAATATCTAGAGGATCTCAAAGTTGTGAGTCCAAGCCCAGCCAAAGGCTGATGGACTGGAAGGCTGCAGGCTTCCAGGAAGGAGACCTTTGTGGGGTCCCTCACTTTGCTAGCTATATCTACAGCCCTGTACCCTATGTTTGTCTCTTTCTCAGATGTAGATGAGTTCCAGAACGTGCTCTTCATGGTAGCATGTGCTGATGGTGGCTATGGACAGATCCAACTGACCCTTGCTCTTGGGAGTTTGTTGGATCTCAGGACAGTCAATGGATTCAACAGAACCACTGCTCTCCAGGGCTTACCTGCTTACCTCAGGAAGCTTTCGCAAGCTCTCTCTCAGTGCATGCTTTTCCCTTCTGTGAACTTGTTTTCTGGTAGCTATTGCTACATCCACAAACATAATCACCTACTGAACCCATTCACACAAATCAACTCAGAATGTGTTTCTATAACAAAATCCCTTCAAACGCTCTAAAAGCTTAACAAAACAAGGAATGAGCAAGAGGGATTTGAGAAAGCAGGCCACAAGCCAAGATACTAAGCCAAAAATAAGACGGTTAAAAGAAAAGGTGATCTCCAGAAAGCAAGGTACAATGCCTTTTAGATGTATCTCACATACTCATACTAAGAGAAGGGGTAGCCATAGCTGTAAGCAGAAAGGGTCAACAAGGAAAAGTTAGAATAGAATGGTTTTTGAAGTGCTTTAAGCCAAATGCCTCCTATCACATTTGACTATATTTGTTCAAGACTTTGTCTGAGGGAGCTGTATTTCCCCTGTGGCCGCACAGCCCTGTGTCCTGCCCCTGCGTCTCATTGACTGGATGCTCTCTGCTACTCCGCACAGATATTTTTTCCTCCTCCCAGTGATGACTGGGAAAGTGATGTTGCATGAAAACAATCTGTAATATAGGCAAACAGTCACCTATTATTGCTTCAAATATCCTTGGCATTTACAGAAAACAACTTCAAAACCAACTTATTTTTAGCAACTGAAAGAATTCAAGCAAACCCATTGTGGCTGATTTCCCGGCATATACTGACTGGAGAATAGTTTTGACAAATTTCAGAAATGGATAAACTCAGTTTTTAACTCAGAAAATAGTGTATATCACTATTTACATCTACTTTCCTGTTTAAAAAAAAATGAAGGGAAAGAATAATTTTAAGACTTCCAGTGTTAAAGGAAAGAATTCCTGAGTTTTTATGATCTATACATGAATAAAAAGCATAAAATAATAAAATAATAAAACAAGGAAAACCCCATACTTTTAGCAGTTGAGTGGATTTCTCAATTTACTGCTAATTACCAGCCCAACCCTACGCTGTCTCACTGTTCATGGGTGAATCCTCTGCACTTGCCCATGGATTCCTGCAAAGTCGGGTTCTTGCACAAAGACACAGATTCAAAGCAAATAAATTAACAGAGTTGAGTTTTGTACCATTCACAACTCCAGAACCATGAGAAATGCTCAGTTTTGGCTCAAAGCACTTGAAAAGGAAGGCAGCTACAGAAGACACGAGATGCCGCTACCGAGCACTCATCCGAGCCTCCCACCTCTTTTACTCTCGCCATTTCTAATAGGGCTTAGTTCCAGCCGTTCTGCTTCTCAGTCACTGCTCTGATTTCAAGTCACATACTGGGATGAAAGAAGTCTAGAGACTTCCTTTAGAACTCTGTTCCCTCCCTCTCATTTAGAAAGCAACCAATCTTTTTTGCTTGTTTACATACAAAGTAAATCCAAGCACATCTTGTTTAACAACTTAGTAGCAAAGAACATGCATCATTTCTCCAGAAGACTTCTTCCACTCTACTTTACTCCTCAGAGAGCAGTCAGCCAGCTTCTCCCGTTTCTGTTGTCTTCTACCCTCCACCCTGGAAGCTAGAGTTTCCAAGATACAGGTGCCTTAGAGACAACACTGGGTTCAAAGCTGCGGCCAGCTACAGCAGGACATCCACTTTTTGCAGCAGCCCGCCTGCCCTCCTCCCATCAGTAAACACCTCTGCCTCCCTGTCCATGAAATTGAAGATGCAATAATTATCTTCCAACTCAAAAGTGATGTAGCAGAGTTCAGCTCACATCATTTTGGTTAAAGCTTGGCACATTTTTTTTTTGGCACAACAAGCAATGCCAAGCAAGTGCATCAAGCAGTAGGTGGCAGACTTAATAGGAAGAGTGTGTCATTCTTTGTGTTTAGCAGCAAGCTGCCACATCATACTTAGCTCCATTTCAACCTAAAAAAGATTTTCCTCTTTACTTCTTTTTGAGAAAACAATCTTATTTCAATTATTAGAGACATCTTTTTGTTAAAACTTTACTTCAGATTCACTGATGCCTGCATTTCAATTCCTGTTATGCTAGTTAAAAGTCTGTTCTACTTGCATTGTCAGTGCCTACACCTGTTGGCTCCTACAACCAGCACAATCACCAGATTTGGTAGACACCTGCTTACATTCTGCACAGCTGACTGCAGTTTGCTATTGACACACTTCTGTGTGCACTAAACATGCATTTTGATTTCTCTTCTGGTAGAGATTAAACTGTGTTGTTGGCTTAAGTATGACCGGAGTTTATCAGTTTTATGCATTATTCCATACACTAGAATCACAACACACTAAAATAAAGTCCAGGGGAAAAGCATTAAGTTATACATTTAGAGGTAAAACAAAACAAAACACTGTGCCTATGTTCTGATCTAAGACATATTTTCCAAAGTTCTTTTAAGTAGCAAAAACTGAAGTTAAACATGAGGAGACTTCACAACATAATAAGCTGAAATGCCCAGGCTGACTTGCTTTGAAAACAAGCATGCAAAACAAGCATAGTGGGAAGTATCTGAAGATGACTTTCATGGACATGTCATACAGGCATTCACAGCAAACCGAGGGACTTGCAGAAATGTGAAAAGGGTACAAAATTACCAGCTTCAGAAACAGCAAAATATTTAGAATAACAAGTTGGTTTAAGAGCTTTAAAAGATATTTAAACCAAGGCAGTATCTTTCAGATCTTTACAGTATCTCACTGTAACCCTTTCACTTCTAGATGTGCCCAAGAAAAAAGCAAGCAGCTTGGTAGGGGGTAAGATTAGGTAGGCTGAATCCCTCTTTCTTGTGACATCAATTTTTTGGATCACTGCAGTGAGTGAAGGAAAATAAGCGTATCAGAGAGTATTCAGCACTAACCAGGTAGGTGTCCCCACATAGGTGGATAAAGCTCCTACCAATCTTCTGTTCCAAAACACCACTCTGCTGCACATCCAGCTGACAGAGTAGCAACCTCTGTTGAGATGAGGAATTCAGTATCTTTCTTCAAAAAGTAAAACTAATCTCCACAACAGTACAGGATTCACTACCTGCATCTATTTCATTGCAGGAAAGAACTAAGCAAGGCCTGGAAAGCAAGCGTGCAGGCATTCATCCCTGAGATAGAACAACCCTGGGATAGCACAGGCTGGGTACCAGCCAGCTGGAGAGGAAAAACAAAACAAAACTGGGGCTTTGTGGGCTGGGTTTGCAGATGCAGAACAGCGATTGCTCCCCTATAATCAATTCTTGCAAAAGCAACATACCTGAGTTCTGGGCAACCACGAACCAGAAGCAGACAAGCTGGAGCCCAGCCCATTACACCCAGGTGGTGTGGGGGCTGGAGCACATGATACCGGAGAGGCTGAGGGACCTGAGCTTGCCCAGCCTGATGGAGAGATGGCTACCCGAGGGGAGGGCATAGAGAAGATATGGCCAGGCCCTTCTCAAAAATACGTATTGGCAGTGCAAGAGTGAACAGGCAAGTTTCAACAGAGCAAATCCTGATTACATGTTAGGAAAAGTGTTTTTAGGATGAGGGTGGTTGAACATTGGGTTCAGTGAAGCTGTGAAGTCTGTTCTTCGAGACATGTAGAGCTCAACAAGTCCCTGAGCAAACTAATCTACTGGGATTAGGTTCAACAGGGGTTGGACCAGACAACCTCCAGAGGCCTCTTTCAACTTGTATTATCCTACATTTCTTTATGAAAGTACCATAACTGCAGGCTGCTCGTGGCCTGCATAGCTCACCTGGGAAGCAGAGCACTAGCTGGGGTGCTAGACTGACATATCACATACCTCTGTCCTTTTAAAAGCTCTGGTGTCCTTCTCTGCCTCAAGATCCTCAACATCAAAAAATTATAGGACTAACTCAACAGTGTAAAGACAGATTCCAGTATCTGTGGAGATGGCAAAAACAGAAGAAAATCTTGTATCTAAATTTTTATTTCACTCCTTAAAGTCTAAATATGTAATGCAGAAGTATAGTTATAATCCATAATGCACAATGTACTTGTGTTTAAGATACCAATCTGAAAACAAATCTTTGCTCTTTATAGCACTGGTCAAACAGCTAAAGAATTCTTGGACTCCTCTCTCATGTGAGTGGAACAGATTGCTTGCAGTAAATTAAAAATATACACACCTGTGAAGGCTGTCAGGCCATATTTTGTGGAATTCTTCCTGCAAGTCCCTGATTAGATAAGGTACATAAGAGCTATTTTTCCATAGATATGCAATGGGACTAGTGTCCCTGAGTGCCAATCCTTACTTGAAGGACTGTGCACACAGCGAGGTGGCCACGAAGCTCCTTGGAGACCCATGTTTTAAGCCTTCTCCAAGCTGCTCACGGGCAGATCCTCACCAGTTTCTCATGTTTTGAGTCAGTCCTCCATCCTCATCTACAAGGCAGGAGACTGGCACACCATCACTTCAGACTGTTCCACAACTATTATCAATGAAGCAGTCACTGATTGCTGCGTGTAGCACAAGTAACATGAACTGAGCATGCTGATAGGACTGGACCCCCTGGGAAGGAGGCAGAGAAACACAGTTTGGTACCTAATCCATGCATCAACATGATGGTGCTGAGCTGCTCAGCCCTCCCAGGTGGCAGTAGGTTTGATAACTCCAAGAAGCAGAACTTCACTGATGACTACAGCTGCCTAATATTCTCAGTAAGATCATTTACAAGTGCAGGCTTCTGATCTGATTAGCAAGTGGAGGCAACCTCACATCCTCCCTAGAAACTGGTAAGACTAAAATCATGGAAAATTGAGGGCTCTTGGTTTACAATAATGATACCATACAAGTAATTAGTATAGATGAAATTGCAAGACCTGTATATTTGACACAGGAAGCACAAATAAGGGTGACAGCTTGTTATCTCATTTAGTTAGTCTATGATATTACACAGTTAAAGCAAGTCACATGGAAGGGGGTTCACGAGGCTGGGTGCCAGGCTTCAGCTTTTCAAGATAACATTGCTTTGTTTTGAAAGGACAGTTTGTGTTTGAAGTTCAAATCAGAAATTTCTGGGCTGCATTTGTGAGCTGTAGTGTTTCCTCCAAGAGGCCACAGTACAAAACTCACAGGAATTTTTATTTTTCTTTATTTGTTTTGCAGACAAGTGCCACAGAACAAAGTGGACTGACACATTAACTTGAAGACATGTGCATCATTTCTGCTCATTAGATAAAAGCTGACTGGGAAATTTCCAAGTTACTATATCATATCAGATTGAATTTGAGCTTCCACAGGATTTTGGCTCTGGAAAGTCTTCTCCTTCAGCACATTGCATGCAAGTACTGGTCTGCAGGAGCACTAAACTCCTTTTAGTAGCATACACAGTGTAAGTGTGGATACTTCCCATACTGCCTTTCCCAGACACTCATTATGCTTTCTGTTTGCTGTCCAAACTAAGCAAGGAAAGCCACCACTTAACCAGAGAAATGGATACTTTGGACGAATTTACCATTTATATACCCACTAGATAGTGGGTATACCCACCCTTACAGCTGGCCCTCCTACACAGGCTGATTTTTCACATCTAGAAGGGAAAGTCTTTTAGCTTGGATGGAAAAGCAAAACACTGGCAGTTGTTCCTCATTGCTTCAGTTGTGTGGAAAACTTTATCATAAAGAGCATGTATGCATCTGACTCAATCTGATTGCGAAATCCACCTCTCTCTCAACAGGGCTTTCAGTTGTGCTGTCCTGATCTCAAGTATCATTTGGAAGCTGCAGCAGGCTGTGCTTGGGCTTGAATACACGAGACCAGGCAAGGTCATTTCTGGTGAGACGTTCACTGGGACAAATTCTAGTTCACCCAGATATTTTGTTCACATACAGACAGCTGGGAGTCTTTGCAACACTCTCAAATGACAAAGTTTGGCAACTTACCAAACAAACTAAATGCCTTTTGCCTGTCAAGAGCACTAGCACATCACTTTACTTCAGTGTTACTCTGCTCTCCCTCAATGCAATGTGTCAGCTTAGACAAACTGCTGTATCGTAAAGAAGACTGCCAGGGTTCAGCTTGCCTGCTCTTTTTTGATGACAAATTGATGTTGAATTTCCAGAATATGAAAGTGACCGTGGTAATATATTTTGACATACAAGATATGCAAAGAATAACACAGCTGAAGCTGTGTCAACTTTATTGGATCAATGCTTTGTTATACTTGGAATCCAATTATTTTTATTCCCAGCAATACTTTTGCTTTCCTTAGAGCAGATATTTATAACCCCTTCTTGCTGAGGTGCTCTTTTTCCTACTGCAGAAAACAGGACATGAATGAGAACCCATACATTCAGAAACACTATTTGCTGCCCCTTTCCCCTCCCAGTAGATTTGTTGATTTGGAAGGAGATGATGGAAGTTTTACTGCTTTCCTCCAGTGCAATTTAGCAGTGGGACAATAACACTGACCAGCACCATCTAGGACCAACCTCCATGCTTGGGATTATGAGACAGGGAGAAATACACCTTGCGGTTCTATCTCAGATATTGCTCTCAGCAAACCTCTTCCTGCAGTTTCAGGTTTTAGAAGTCAAATGTAAGTAGATAACAAACACACACAAAAAAAAACCCATAGATAAAGTCTATACTGCACAGAGGGATACATATATGAAATAACAGCCTCTGCACCACTGTCTTGGAAGATTTAAATGGATGCGTTTAGGCTGCAGCATAACCTATACATTTATCTTATAGTGCATTACCAAATTCAATAAAACCTCAATAGGACCTTCATGCAGAGCAAGGCAATACTCTGAATTTTTCACACTAATGCACAGTGAACAAAGTGGCAACAACTCCTCAGAGCCGCATTGTTTTAATGGACAGACACTGTACCAGTAGCTACGCGTTCCTTTCAAAGCAAGACAAAAGACATCACTGCCATCGGTCAGACAAATGGTTCTTGTTGGCCCACAGCTACATAATAAGCTCCCTGTCATTTGACAAGCCCATCGTAGAACTTCTCTATCTGGTTTTCTAACATGATCGTGTGTTGTAGTCCCTGCATCCTAATGAATGATTAGTGCTGCAGCAGACAATGCATCACCCTAAAAACATAAGTATAGCACTAATCACATCCCTTGCCCAGTGTGCCCTTCAAGCATTTAGCACACTTCACAAAAAGCTATTTTAGGTCAGTAACATCTGACTGGGTGACTGGCAGTTACATTTCTTTCTCAGTTTGTTATCTTATATGCAGACATAAATAAAACCTCTTAAGATCTTGGTTATTGAAGGAGAATTTTCATTGCCTCCCCTACAATGCACAGAGAAGTTGAACTTCAGGCTCCTGCCTCATGATGGGAGATGTTGCTCATTTGCATGATTGTCAAGTAGATAAAGAGACAGAAAAATTTCAAATTCACAAGAGGCAACATCTCAGTTAACCTTAGCTTGGTTTGACTTGAACTAATCCAGGGCAGTAGAGGCCAGCTGACACTTTCTTCTGACAGCACCCTGAGAAAAATTACTACTAAGGATATCCAGTCATCTTGAGGAAACCGCAGTGATTTTAGGATCTGTAAAACACTTCTGATTTCAGGTTTCCAAAATTTAAACAAACCAAAATAATCAGGAGAGTCCACGGAGGTTTGCTGGTTCTTAAGGTAACAAGGCACCCAGCTAAGCAGGGCCAGTTCAGGTCTTCTCAATGGTACGCTAAAAACTTTGGCTGACCCAAGAATACAGATAAAATGCATTTCCATCCTCATTCAGGAGTTAGAAAGCTCAGTTTCTTGGAGGCAGCAGAAGAGTTTATGGGAAACAAGAGAGCCACTGGAGACAGCTCAGTACAGCAAGGCTTCAAAGCTGGGCAAAGTCTCAGAAGACACCATTGGGATGGTGCCTCTCTCCATCTGCTCAGCCCTTCCCATCCCCTGGGGCTACCCTTCCCCACAATCACCTCTCTTCCCACCAGAGCTGATACCTGTAGGCAGTCCCACACCTCCATCAGCTCAGTTCCAAATGCTCTCCTGTTGCCATACAAGGTCCAGGAAGGGAGAACCCAGAGGAGAACTTAATTTTAGCATCCACCAAGATATGATGACGTTTTATGCTTGAAATTTCTGATAGAAAAACGATTTAAATATGTTAGGACTAAAAAAATACCAGTCTGGAATCATTCAGCTGCCAGTGCCTTTCTTCATTGCAGGGGAGCTGGACTAGATGATCTTTAAGGGTCCCTTTCAACTCAAACAATTCTGGGATTTGTACACCACACCAAATAAGTAAGTTACTGAAAAATTTCCATTGTCCATCTGTCTCTTAATTACACAACTTACCACCAAGAAACCATCTTTGTGGACTTTCTGCACTTAGTACAAACATGGCTCCAAAAATCAAAAATCAGGAGAGGAAGATGGCACCCTTATGTCTGCAGTTTGGCTACTTGAAAATAGTCTATTAAAATTAACTAAATTTGATCAAATATAGAAAGTAATCTGTGATAGGAGAATCAGTGTCCTTGGAATCATTCACGTTGAATAGTAGGTCAGTGTCATAACTACAGGCGGTAAGTACTTTATTCCAGGAGTACTGCTCTTCAAGTCACAAAAAGACAAAAGTCATTTTAATCCCTGCTTCAAGAGGTGGCCAAGTTTACAGACACAAGTTAAGCATTGCACCAAAATCCTAAAGTAAATAACTCTACATTGCTCACTTGAAAAAGCCTGAACTTCTTCCCTGATTCAGAAAATCCATCCAAAAGAATCCAAGAGCAGAAACACCTACGATTCTCTGCTGGTACTGTAAGTTTCAGGCTGGATGTTAGGAAAATTTCTTCTGGGAAAGAGTGATGTGGCATTGGAACAGGCTGCCCAGGGAGGTGGTGAAGTCACCGTCCCTGGAGGTGTTCATGGTTAGTGGGCATGGTGGAGATGGGCTGACAGTTGGACTAGATGGTCTTAGAGGTCTTTTCCACTTTAATGATTCTATTTTATGATTCTATTTTCCTCTTTCTTCCTCCCATTTACTGTATTAACAAAACAGAAAGTAACAGCAAGTATTTTTGAACAGTTTGTTAATAAAGCAGTTTGCAAAAAACTTAAAATAAATGCAATGCACTTAAAAATATCTATGAAGAATCCAACCACAGCATGTCAAGACATTGGAAGAATGGCATTGGATAAGGCCAAGGGACTCCTCTGCAGGATGCTGCTCTGCTGTCCAACAAGCCTCCTCCCACCACAACCCAGTACAGCCAAATTCGTCACATATCAGTAAAAACACATTGTAAAAAGTAGAAGTGACCACATGGCTCAAGCACCCTACAAGTTCAATATTGACAGTATGAGCTCCAAAGCAAAACCACAGCATTATCATGGTGGAAAATGCATCTCCTCAAACTCAGGATGCATTTATTTTCTCATGTCTAAGCACACACAGCCAAAATACTCTGACAACCTCCCCAACTTGCATCATATCGTTTTGCCCAAGGGGCTGTCAGTCAGCTTTTCTTGCCAGATACAGCTTTCACAGTTTTGCTTACAGTTAGGAAAAAAAGAAAAAAAAAAGAGAGAGAACCCATCAACAGCACCAGTTCTGTGGAAACCAGGACTTTGGTTATTTTTGTGGCACTTGGTAGTACGACTAGTACACTTGGCAGAAAAACTTGTAGACTAGTGATCCTCAACTACTTCCCATGTTTTGGGAGCAATGACTGAAAACAAAATAAAACGTGATTTCATTCCTTCTAAACTGAAAGGTCACAAAAGAAAATCTGGATGGCTACTAGTGAAGCGATTGGAAGGAAAAGTTAACTTTTCAGATACATGTCTCTGGTTGCTTATTCCGTTTTTTTTTAAAAGGCCAGGCTTTCTTCCATTTTACCAAAAGCCTGACGGGAGCTCCAAAAAAAGCATTTCTGAGGCTCATTCCCCTCTTGCTAGTTCCTTACAATTATATTTTACCAACTATAAGCTCTGAGCTAGGAAACCAGCGTGAGAGTGGTACTTTGATGCTGGCCATTACTCTTGATCTGTCCCAGCAGCACCCTCTCTACATTGCTGTGATCATTTCTTCAGTACTTCAGTCGATGATTATGAATGTTTTCACCCAGGCATCTTATAAACAAATACAGACGCATCTAGAAAAGCATTGTACTAACAGGGGCACCTATGCTGAACAGCAACAAGCCTTCATAGCACATACTTTCATTTCAGGACATTCACAATAACTCAAGAGACCTCTGCTGAACAGAGTCGTTTCTAAGCATTTACGTGCAGGTGTATAAAAGGAAACCGTGATACAATTCAAACCAGAATTATGACAGGATTCTTGGGTGTATCAAAGAGTTCTGACTAAGCCACAGTAATTATGCAATTAAGCATAGCATATCTTTTATTTGTACATTTGAGAAGTTAATACTGGGGTGGCTAACAAACAGCAGCACCATAACAAAAGCCACAATAGCCTCAGTGTTGTAGACAGGTGGTACAAATTAGTCCTCAAAGTCATCACTCTTAAAGATCAGATCACCTTATAGCAAATACTAACCTCTCCAAACTCTAAAAAGTTTGGGGACATTTAAGGTTGTTTTTCCCCTACCTGAATTGGCATTACAGGAATGCAAAACTATGGAGAACAAATCTCCAATTACACACGATGAAGAAAATACAGGCCTTTGAAATTACAGTAGTACTCAGGTCTCTGCCTCAGAGGTATTATGCACAAAAAGGAACTAAGCTAGTAAAGCAGACTCCATGACTTACCTTACTTCGCTGTTTCAAAGATGTATTTGGAGGACCATCCCCACTACGGGAGTCTTTGTGAGGCCTTGACATATTAACAATTGAAGAAAACAACAAACAAACAAACAAACCAGCTAAATAAAACTGACAGTTGTCAGAGACTGGTAAAAAAAAAAAAAAGAGCTCCCCTAGAAACCTTCTCCTTATAAACCTCACCATGGGTGTAGCTAAATGTCTGGCTCCACCCTTCATCCCACCCAGAAACTCAGCCTGTAATAAAGTTTGAAGCAAGATGATTGTGTTGTCAACTTCTTGTGTGCTCTGTTTACTAGTGGGAAAAAAAAAAGTAGATAACTAGTTGACATCTTCACGAGATAATGGTAACAAGCAGATAAATAAAATTAAACTTGTCCCTAATATTTGCATTTTCTGCTATACAGTCTAGAAAAGTTAAGTGGGTGAGCTTGCTTGGTTGCTTGCCTTTTAAAAGCACTGCTGTAGCAACCTGAGGAAAGCCTAAGAGCTTTTAGTATTTATTTGTATTGGATGTGTATCATATTTTAAACCAAACATGTCTACGAACTTGCAGCAATTGCTACTTACACCACTACAACCTATCAAGAGCCTTCACCACCAGTCTTCATCACTGACATCACGAAGATGATGCAAGATTAAAAACCTTTGCAAACCTCATTAAAACACATACACGCCATGGCTGCACAGGGACCAGAACTTCTAAAAACTAGATTCTGTTCCTTTGTCTTCTAACTACTGTAATTTTTAAAGAAAAAAAGATAACACAGAAAAAAACAAACTTTCTTCTTTTCCTCATGGTCTAATTCAAGAGAGTGAAGCGACGCACTAAGCTGTTACAGCCTTAGTGGTTAGATTACATACTGCTTTGATGTGTAGTATAAACAGATCAAGAGGTATATACTCCTGTTTCTCACTCAGCATTCTGTACCCTCCCAACATATATATTTTTTCTTTTTAAAATTGCAGGTATAAGGAATTAGAAATTCACAGTGGTTGGGCTCTTCTTCCGTGAATAATTAAGGTTATCCTGGCACTCCTGCAGGAGTCTGGGTGTGAAATCGGAGTTCTTGAGTTGCTTGGCAGGAGCCCAACTATGCTTCTATCATCTGGGTTTGCTGTCAAGGGAGTGATTAGGAGATTATGTTCTTGTTAACAAGATATGTGCGAGTAATGGCTATTACGCCCAACATTTCCTGTATTTAAGTTGAAGTGATTGCTCCATCTTGATATGGAGAGGTATTTTCCTGAATCACCATCATAGAATGGTTTGGGCTGGAAGGGACCTTAAAACTCATGCAGTCCCAAGCCCTCAGGCTGCTTCCCACCAGATCAGACTGCCCAGGGCCCCATCCAGCCTGGCCTGGAGCGCCTTCAGGGATGAGGCATTAAGATTTCATTGTTTGGGCCAAGTCTTAACTTTAATAAGTATTAAAAGTACATGCATTCCTTCTCACAAAACCAGTCCACTTCTGTCTGAAAATGCTAATTGGCCATTAAAATACATGTATCCATATGGAACTTTTACTGTAACATTAAAACATAAGCTTAATATTGCCTGTGTTCCTCTTCCAGTCCTCACAAAGCATCAGATGGAGGAAAAAACAATCAAAATATAAGATTTTGCTTAATAAGCTACAGCTTTCACTTTTCATTGCTTCCATACCTCTGCAAGCAAGAGAAAGAACCTTTTGCTTGAAACTCCATAATTAAAGGACAGATACTTATGTCTCTTTCTGTGGCTGAAAGAATGTAATCTCATGTCATACCATATGTGAATACAAAAATTCTGCAGTGTTCTCCAGGGTCAATAAAATCATTTCATCTTTAGAGAAAGTCTGATGATTCTGGGAGAAAAGATAACATCTTGGTGAGTTCACAAATTAAGCATAGAATGCAAGAGCAAAGAAAACAGTTCTATTTAAATATCAAGTTGGAAGAAATATAATAGATTTAATTTTCTTTCCTACCACTCCAAGGTCCCATAGCAGGCTTGCTCTCTACCCATTTCAGCAATGATGACAAAGCAGATTAGCCCTGACACCCATGGTTGAATTCTCCCTCATTTGGGGCTGATGTTCTCAAGGACAGTGGGGGAATCCAGAGGTGTGGGTGAAGGAAGGAGGAACATTGCTAGAGATGGGCAAAACCAGAAATCAAGAAACAAGTACTGCTGTGCTCTGTGGAGCGAACCCTGTACCTAGGCTAGGACTTGGATCCAGCTTCTGTTAGGAATACTGGATGGTATTAAGAGAGGCCTTAATTTTTATAGGATCTGCTCTTTTGGCTGCTAGTAATTATTCTCTAATACTAAAACATGAAATGGTAAGAAGGTACAGCCTGAGCTGTAGCAGCTAGCAGCTAAAACCAAGAGAGAAATACTCTGTGCCTCAGACTGGCTTCTAATAAACCTTGCACATGGAAAAAAATATCTGATTTTCTGAGTATTGCCAATGCCTCTTCCAACTACACCTGCACTGCCTCCTAGAACTACCTTATTATATTTCTAAAGGCAAACAAAACATTCTGCAGCTGTACAAGCAGTCACACTTGTTGCTGTTACAGCCATGGGGAATTGCTAAAGCTCAACTGACCAGACCGTATTTTTGCAGCCAAAACTGGAAGAGGTGAAAGCAAAGCAAGCAAGCAGGCGTCCAGTGGGTCAACCCTTACTGAGAGCTCACCTCAGCAATACTCACCTCCATCAGTGCCATCTGGCTTTTACAGCAACTATTGTGCAAAGGCAAGACTTAAAAACACATCTGCTTCCCTAAGCAAGAGTAACTACAAGTGCTCCCCCAAATCTGCATTGGGGCAAGACAGAGGTAGGACCCCGCAGCAGTAGAGTACAAGCTAGAGATGAAAAGAAGAGGTTGCCCATTGACCCAACAGAGTCAGAGATAAGGGGGGAAAAAAACCAAGCTGGCAGAATTGCTGATAAGAGGAAGTGGTGCAGTCAGGATGCAGCTAGGAGGAAGAGAAACAGATAAAGAACGTGAAAAATTACTCAAGGGGGATTGTATGAGAAAGGAGTGCAGTGTATGAAAAGGCAGCAATGAATGAGAGCAGGGCTCCTTCCAGGCAGAAAAAAAAGGGTAATGAACCCAGAAACAGCTGAAAGCCCAGACCTTTTTTTTTTTTTTTTTAAATCTGGAATTATTTAATCTCTACTTCAAAAGTTTTCCAAGAGACAGCAAACCAAGAGCTGCTGTTCAGAACTTCAGCAAATGCAGTTTTCCTCTGACATTCCCCAGACTGTTTCCAGCTGCACCTTGCAACTTTTGCTTCCTACAGATTACATATTCCTAAAGTTTCCTGTGGCTTGCTAAGGAGGCACAAAGATCTTCACAAACAGCTGTCAGTGTGTACTCTCCTGTATCTCTAACTTTCCGTTTTGTTTGCAACTATTTCTCATGATGATGATTGACACCAAAGCACATTAGATAGTTAAAGGATTAATGGAGTTGAAAGAAGTGGAAAGGAACTGCCTATAAAAAGTTATTGCAACTAATCATGGCTCAGAACTTAATTCATGAGAAAATAAAAACATTTGTGATAATCAATGAGCGGCTTTAACGTTATATTGCATGCTACATTTATATCAGAGTTCTTAAATATTTGATCATTTGGAAATAATGGGTATTGTTCATATCTGTACAGGAGATATGCAGAGTAACATGTTGGAGTGGAACACAGCTTCATGAATGGGTCATCCTGCCTACATCAGGAAAACCCACTGTGTGTCATGCTGTATGGGGAACCAAATGCCAAGGCAAGCATTTACTCTGTTAGTACAATGCGGCAGCTGGGAGTTGAAACTGCAATCCTGAAGAAGTATGAGTTACCCACTGCCTCTCTGATTAGTTTAATTACAAACATAAGTCACCTGTTTTCCTTTAGTGTATATATTTCTACTGATACCAACCAGATGCTATCTGCCAATGAGCTGTTTCCAATTTTAGAAAGCAAAGCAATTAATATTTTCAGGTGTTTGGAAACGTATTTATCAGTCCATCAAAATCCAAAAGACCCAAATACTGCCAGACAATACTTGCATTTGTAGGTACTCCTGCAAGATAATGTCCTTAGCACTCACTGTCAGGCCTGAAGAACTCAGGAATCTGATGGAAATCAGATAGGGCCCTTACTACAAGAGAGACACTGAGGTGCTGGAGCATGCGAGAGAAACGCAGCGAAGCTATGAAGGGACTAGAGCACAAGCCTTATGGGCTGTGGGAAATGGGATTGTTCAGTCTGGAGAGGAGGAGGCTTTGCGGAGACCTTACTGCTCTCTGCAATAACCTGAAAGGAGGTTGTAGCAAGGTGGGGTTCAGCCTCTTCTCCCAGGTGGAAAAGAGATAGCATGAGAGCTAATGGCTTTAAGTTGCACGAGGGGAGGTTCAGGTTGGATGTTAGGAAAAATTTATTGTCAGAAAGAGTGGTGAGGTATTGGAACAGCCTGCCCAGGGAGGTGTTCAAGAAGCTTGTGGATGTGGCACTGAGGGATATGGTTAGTGGGCATGGTGGGGATGGGCTGACAGTTGGACTAGGTGATCTTAAAGGTCTTTTCCAACCATGAAATCAAGAAAAGTGTTCTCCTGTTACTTCTATTTTGCCTCTTAGCCTGGATCTTTTCTTCTGGTTTGCAAGCGTTCTTGAATCTGGATTCTTGAGCTCTGCAAGGGATGCTGCACTCTCAGGAGAGATGAGTCATGAGATCCAAGGTTAGTTCCAAGTGCCACATTGCAATGAAAATTGACGAACAAGTTTATTCATAGCATTTCTATTCAGTCTGAATATGACAAAGCCAAACTAAACATATTGTTTTCCTTTGATAAAACTGACTTGCTGTCTGAAGAGACTGTTACTAATCAATATTCAGCCTAATGTTAATTGGGACATAAAGTGGTTACCAGATCAAAGCATATTTGAATAAAATCCCTCAAAAAGGAGTAGCCTGAGAAGATACTTGTCTATTTCTCATCAGAAGTTGCATAACCAAAGCCTGTGGTGAAATCAGAGACAGCTTCTTCTCTGCTGACTTTAACAAGTCTATCAAACCTACAAACAGATTTACTAGATTAGAACAATTTCACTGCCTGAGGATTACTTCTAATAAACCTGCATCTTACATCTTCCTTCCCTTCCCACCTGTCAAATCTAGGATTTGTATTTTCTAGCATCTCGTTATTTTTACTTGGCTTTTGCTAGGCATTGGTAATTAGATCAACCTGCAAGCTTGCTATTCACGTGAATGGTAGGTTACTTAGTATTAGGAACTCACTAATTTTATCCCTTAATGAAAATTGACTCAAATTATTTTAAGTACTGAATATCTGAAATTTTCTGAGTAAATACTTTTGAGTTCTTCCTACAAGGTGGAAAAGTTACATAGTCAGCCATTTTCAGAAGCGATTAGGTTAAAGATTAGGCTCATATTCCTGTCCTTCAAACAGGACATGTTTGAAACTTGGGCTCATTCAAGGCTCAGTGGAATAAAGCTAGGAGAACAGAAATTTTTTCAGCATAAGACTCAGAAGATTCTGGGCCTGAAGAGGTGCTCAGCTAGGATCAAAGGACTTCCCACAAGCTTTGTCATGTTTTCATCTTCTTCATCACCGCTTCTCCATCATCCACCTTTACCTACCAGTGTGGAGCATCATCCTCTCTTCAAGGCAGCAGCTGCTGATCAAATCTGAGCATGCTTGCCCCACCTAAAGCCCTGCTCTTGCTATGGGGACTGTCAGACAGCAGGGTAGGCTTTCTTCAGCCTTTTTAAAACCCTTTCTGGACGTAGCCAAGATAAAAATAGCCCAGGGCAGCCCTGCAGCTAGGCTGCTGACGCTGGCAGTGCTCCCAGAACTGCTCTTAATCCTGCCTGTCCCGCAACTGTGTGCTGGGGATGTGGTACAGCCCATCGATGACAAATGCAATGTGAAACAGCTCCAAGATCCAGCTGCATCTGCAGCTAATAAGATGATAAATGCTTGTCCTGACTTCTTTCCTGGAGCATTCTTGTTGTTTTCTGTATCCTTTTCCTGCAGTTCAACTTCTACCTTCTACTTTCCTCATTCTTTACCATGCTTCCAGTCCCCTTTGCCTCACTTGACCTCCCCAAATGCAGATTAGTCACTGCTTTTCCTTACCATCCATGAAGCCTTCTCAATCCCTTTGTAAGCAGATGTTCTGTTTGAGGTTTTCCCCACCTACCCTCCCAAGATGGCCGAACCCCAGTTTCCCTCACTCCCCTTAGAGTGCACAACATTCCCAGAGCCTGGCAGCAGGAAAGGCCCAGAGGCACCTCATGGCAGTAAGGATACAAAAGCTGTGCACTGATTGCCCAGATCATGTCACCTTTTCAGCAGTAAGAAATGTAGCCCCACTGAAGCTGAAAGGAATTCACGGGGGGAGTTGGAGCTATCCTAAACTTAGTGCTTTGCTAAGCAAAAACACTGACTTTTATATACACATATGCTATACGTATATAAAATAAATAATATATGTGAAAGTGCTGAAAGATCCAGGATCTCACTGAAGCCTCAGCCAACACCAACACATGTGCCATCATGCAGTGATCGGACTTTGGGCCACCAGTGACTCAGAGCAGTGTTATTGACACGTTCACCGCTGGTGCTTTCTGCACCTTCTGCATTTTCCCATCCCATGCCTCACACAAACAGTGGCCCAGCCCAGCTCTGTGAGCCACAGCTTACAGTTTTTGACACGATATTGTATCACTCTCCAGAGGTGCCTGAGGGAAAAATTCCACTCACCTAATTGTGTTAGTCTGAAGCTTCTCTCTCTTCTGGGATTAAGCTTGTTTTCAAAACACATAACCATATAAAAAAAGTTTCAGTGTTGCAAGAGAAAAAGGGCTGGGATAATAGCTATTTTAAGCTAAATTTGAAGGGTGTGTTTTAGCAAAATTTACAGCAATTTTGAAGGCTCCCTTTCTGCCCCCCCCAAAGTTTGCTGAGGATGAATTCCTGTGATTACCCATTTGGGTGTGTGTATGTGTGGGGCACTGTTTGTGGTTTAAGTAACTGCTCCTCTGAGTATTTCGCTATAATTTGAAGGAATGGTCAAAAAATACTTCCAAAATATCTGAGCAAGGTTTTACACTAGCCAGAAGAGACAACACTAAATAGTTTAGAATACTTGAGCTTGTAAGAGCTGAAAGAAAAAGAAACATGATTTGAGATTTTTATTATCAGTGGGAGGACCTAGATATAGAACATCAGACAACTTAAGTTAACTGGGACAAGGCAACGCATATTAAACTGAAAGAGCTGAAATATCTGCTCCAACTCTCCGCTACCAGACAGATTTGTCACTGTGGTTGTTTTCAATACACTTTAAAGAACCAGGAATAAAGGCTCTGTGTCCTTAACATAGAATGGCTTCGGTTGGAAGGGACCTTAAATCCCACTCAGTCCCAACACCATGCCATGGGCAGGGCTGCAGCCCACCAGCTCAGCTGCCCAGGGCCCCATCCAACCTGGCCGTGAGCACCTCCAGGGATGGGGCACCACAGCTTCTCTGGGCAGCCTGTGTCAGTGCCTCACTGCCCTCTGAGTAAAGAATTTCCTCCTAATATCTAATCTAAATCTCCTTCCTTTTAGTTTAAAACCACCCCGCTTGTCTTGTCACTATCTGTCTGTATACAAAAATGGACCCCCTCCTGCATACAAGCTCCCTTCAAGTACTGGAAGGCTGCAATGAAGTCTCCCAGAGCCTTCTCTTCTCTGAGAACAAGCCCAGTTCTCTCAGCCTCCAGATGTCCTTCTGCATCCCCTGTTCCTGCTGCCCTCATGGACAGGCTTTGAGAAGCAAAAGATACAGCACAGACACCTCTGTTCCTTCTTGGAGAAACAGACACTACAGGAAGGTTTAACCTTGGGGAACAGGCACGTGGTAAGGGGCCAATTGCCAAAACCTTCAAATACGCATAAAATACTCCAAATTACAAACCTCACAAGGACACCCCAGAAGTTCTTTTAATCTGTTAGGGCAGTTGGCCAGCATAGGCCAACCTACCACATCACACCCCACACAGTGAGGTCACAGAAAAATACCCGGATTTCTTCTGCTTTTGAAATACATCCAAAGGGCGTAGGTATCTCAGAAACAGGCACCAAGCCCACTAGATGGTAACTGCCCCGTCTTCTGCTGTCCTACCAAGCTGGATCCTTCCCTCCTTGTAACAGTGAAGAATGTACGGATCCCATGTGCTGGATTTGAGGCTGACTGGGAGAAACCCACCCTTGCCCTCAGGACAAGTCAGATTCATGAACCGTTTGTCACTTCTGAAGCCCAAGGCTGTATTTCAGCGGAGTACGGTCAGCCAGCCTTTCCTACTAGGGACAGTACAAAGCACACGTGCACCAGGGACTTGGAGGGCACTCGGTCTGTGAGCTAGGCATCCTGATGTGACAGCACGTACAGCTGCAGAATGAGAAATATCTCAGGATGCCCTTGAGATGTTTCCTCCAAATACTGAGCACTTCACTGAAGCGATCAGAACCCTGGCTGGGAGATTTACCCTGCAGCAGTGCTGCTGCAGAAGTTTTTAAGCAGTTCATTTTACCTTTAAAGACAATCTATTTTAAGAGAGCGAGTGCATCTTATCACCCTTGCGCCGTATTTCAAACAGAGCACCGCACTGTTCTGCCACTCCACTCAGAAAATGACATCTCTGCCGGCGTTTATCTTCTTGTAAAACAGAGAAAATTGCCGCGATATTTCTTTTTTGAAAGTTTCCACCTCCTTCGCCGCTGCGGCTCTCTCGCTATTGGAGGTTAGGAGCTTACACCATCGGCCTCATCCCATCCGCTATCCAGTTTGCGGGCACAGACAGAAAGCAAAGAGCCCTTTGGGAAGCCAGGAAAGTACAGAAAGGAGAGTAACTCTCCACAGAGGGCTGTTATCGGCAGACGCTGTTTTAAGTGGAAAACCAGGTGATGCACTGATCGCTTGCCCCGGACACCCGCAGCCCGGCGGCAACAGGCGTGCCCGCAGCGCCGGGCCGGAGCCCAGGCGGTTTAGCGCTGCCAGCCGACCGTCACGGAGAGAATCACACTTTCCTCTTCCCACTGCGGAGAGCCGGGAATAGCCGCTCGCTCCCCTCCACGAAGTACTTTCGGGCCGACGGTGACAGCGAGCACCAGACGCGGCCCCCGCCGCGCTACCTGCCCCGGCCGGCCCCACTGCCCCGTTATCCGGGGCCCCGCCGCGCACAAAGCCGCCCCCGCCCCGCTCGGCACCGCACGGCTCCGCTCGGCCTCTCCCGGTGCCAGCGCGGCACGGCGCGGCCCGGCGCTCGGCTCACCTGCTCGGCTCCGCGTCGCCGTCGCCGCTTTTCCTTTCTCCCGCCCGCCCGCTGACAGCCCGGCTTTGTCCGCCCGCCCCGCTCCGCTCCGCCTCGCCCCGCCCGGGAGGCGACACGTGAACCGCGCGGGCACCGCTCCCAGCGGCGCGGCTTGGCCCGGCTCGGCGCTGCCGTCCTCCCGGTGCCCCCACACGCACGCCGTGTTTGGATCCCCACCTGCTCTCCCACACGCGGCAGCCCGGGCCCTGCCTCAGCCCCGAGCCGCAGATGGGCTGTTGTTCCAGCCTTGCCCACGTGGAGCCCCGTGTTTGTGTTTTTCAGCTCTGTCATGCGGCCGTGAGCGCCGGGGGAGGAGAGCTGTGTGGGACGCTCTTCCTATTTTTGTGGTGGTAACCGTAAACCGCGGCTTGGAGGAAAGGAAACGGCCCGGATCGCTCCTTCCCTGTTAATGCAACATGATCGTTCCCGCTGAGCGTTAAGTCGGGACGGGCTCGGATGAATTATAAAAAAAAAAAACAACAACAAAAATACGGGGTGGGAGGGGACAAGGAAAGCTCAAAAGCTGTGACATAAATAGGCTGGATTTGCTGCAGCCCCTTGTTCTTGACGGGGGAAAGCAGCGCATCTGCTCCAGGAGACTGCGGCTCCCTCCTGGGCAGCTCTGTGTGGGTGCAGGGCTGAGTCCCAGCTTTTCCCCCAGTGTTTTTGGGAGTTTTGCTGCGTGCATTATGGGATCCCATGTCCTTGGGGATGCATGGATCCCATGCGATCCCATGCAGGGCGGGCACAGCTCTGCTCTCCCACTGAACCGAGGGAAAGGACAGCCCAGCAATGGATATGGAGAACCCAAGGGTCTCCAGGCCTTCCCACTGCCTGGGCCTAAGCCAGGGCCCAGAGGACCAGGGTCACCTGCTCTTTGGGCTTTGGGCAGGGGCTTGAACCAGATTCATGGCCATCAGGTGGTCCCGGTAGAAGGGTGGTGACGGTGCCATGCTGCCAGCACTGCTCCACATATGGATCTGATGAAGATAAATGGGGGCCAGAGGTCTAGTGTGCTCATGGGCACCCCTGCATTTCACACATCTCACAAAGGGGAAAAGCACTCTCACTCAGGTAGTGCAGAGTGGCCAACATTTTGAGGACCTCCCATTCAAAGTCAAAAGGATTTCCTGGTTTTTGTTTTTTGTTTGATAGTGTCTGAGAACTGCCAAATTTCTTCTTAGTCCTGATATGAAATCTATTTCTGAGTCTATGGAACAACTAAAGGATTTTACTGCATCAGCAGGATTCACTTAGAGTGTTTAGATCAAAAGATTTGTTATTTTTGTATGATCTCTGGAACTCTGCACTGCTGTGTACAAGCTCCTGGTGCACAAGTTTGTCATCAGCATGTGCCCGAATGGCACAGGAACTCAGTTATCTTCCTTGTGCAGAAGGGAGGCTGCACAATGAAGCAATGAGCAAAGAAAGTTAAGCCTAAAAATGTCCCTCCATTTTTGAACACGTCCTGTCTAAATGCCCACAAGGAGACCTGCCGCTTCAGGAGACCCGCTGCCTGCAGATTTAGCTGCAGGTCACCATGTGGCCTCTCTCTCCTGCTTGAGGTACCCAGCACCCGAGGTCAGAGGTGTGGGTCTCACCTATGGCCACCTGCTCTCCTGTATGCCATTGCTGGTCATGGTGGGCATCATGGGTCACCCTGTGCTTGTACACCACAGTGTACCATGGTGGTCATTTCACAGCACCCCAGAATGACTGAGGCTGACAGGGCCCTCTGGGTCCATTCGGCCCACTCCCTGCTCCAGCAGGGACACCAGAGCAGGGGCCCAGGCCCACATCCAGGTGGCTGCTGGAAGTCTCTGAGGAGCAGACTCCACACACAGCCTTTGGGCAGCCTGTGCCAGTGCTCCGTCACCTGCACAGCTCAGAAGTGCTCCTGGTGTTCTGAGGGAACCTCCTGTGTTCCAGTTTGTGCCCACTGCATCTTGTGCTAGCACTGGGCACCACAGAAAAGACCTTGGCTCTGTCTCCTTTGCACCGTCCCTGGAGGTATTTATACACATTCATTAAGATCCTTCCTTAAGCAGGACTTTACACTTCTTCTTGTTGAACTTTATGAGGTTCCTGTCAGCCCTTATAACAGCCTAGTATGGTGGACATCATCTCCCAGAGCCTTCAGGTACCTCAGAATGCAAAGAAATGAGGACTTCTGAAAACAGAGAAACTCTTGCTGAGGTCCATGGGAATGGTGGTCATTGGTGTAAATGCAGAGGCTGCCCTCTTCGTTGGCATCCTGACATGGATTTCCTTCCCTCAGACACTGTCCACGACTCCGTTCTACTCAGATGTCAGCATCAGTGTAAAAGGACCGTGGCTGCTGAATCAGACATTTTTTATAGTAGTGCCTCTGCAGTAGATTTTGCTTCACCTAATGGACAGGAGTTTGGGTCACATAAGTGCCCAGCACTGGGAGGTGCCTGTATCAGCTTAAAAATCTGTTTCTGGCCAGTGTAACCAAAGCGGTTGTCTTTGTGCAACTTATTTGCCATGTTCCACCAACGATGCTGGATATAGCAGCACCCAAATCAAAACTGATTTAAAAATGAACATTTGTCACATCCCTAAAAGAAGATGCTTGCTAGTTATTCCTTAACAAAACTTGCTCTGCAGCTCACATATGCATTCCTGTTTAGCAAGTAATGACACCAGAAAATCACTCCAAATTGAGAAGGCAAACCACAAAACAATACATTTGTGCCTTAACTTTCCTCCAAACACGGAAAAAGTAGCACCTAAAGATATGGCTGTGACCCGGTCAGCCTGCCCTGACACAGGAAAGGCCACTGCACTCACAGGGGTTGGTGAAATATCTGTCCCGGCGGAACACAAGGGAAACATATCCATCTTCAGCCACACTTTCCTCGCAGGGAGAAATGATGACTTTTAGTTTTTTTTAAGAGCCCTTCACATTTAATCTTTAATCACTGATGGAATAGTTGCAGTTAGGTTATGGGACATAATCTCGGTGTAATTTATTACCAAAGGCTTTTTCCTGAACTCCTTTGACCCTGCAACCTGCCTGATGTTAATCCAGTGCAGGGTCATGGCTGAGGAGGGAATATGGCCCTTCCACTTTCATTCTTCATAGCTGTAATTAATTATCTTAATCATTTTCATCAGTGAGTGCAGCTAAAGAAAGGAGGAACAAAAGGGATGTCAGTCTCTCTAATGCAAAACTGATTTAGATGCTCTTCCACTAGCATTAAGCTCTTACCCAAGACACGACCCATAGGAAAAGCTGATTCTTCTAGCAAAGACATGCACCAAAGCCATCTATCTGAGTAAAAAACTTACTTAAGCATTTCTGCTTGCAGATGTTTCTCTATTTCTTCATTTACTACTTCATTAACTGCAGGAAGAGATTCCTGATGTGTTATTTCTTTTTTCAGTAGCCAACATGCACAAAATATTTTCCATTAAAATAAATAACAGACCCTGTTATAATATACAGCTGCAGCTTTTCTTTAGGAAACACATGAAAAAAAATATCTCAAGAAAAGTAATAGCACTTCCTAAAAGTCACAGTTAGTCTGGTTAAACTGTCAGTGGAAACGGTCATAAGACGTGTTTTTTTCTCCTCATACAGTATTTCCAAGCTGGAATAAAGCTTTCCAGTCTCTTTTTTTTTTTCCTTCCCTGACCAACTGCCCTCCAAACCCATAGGAGTCTCCCACTAAATGTTGCATTTGGTCAAATCTCAACATCTCCGTATCTAGAAACATCTGGGAAATCTTCAGAAAAGAATAGCCTTCTCTACTGGTTTTGTTGATCTATTAATTTACTTTTTAACCCCATTGCTCCCTGTGTGCCTATACCTCTGGTCAGATACCCCCTTACTCCCCAGGAGGCACAATGCAGTCACCAGGAATAGAGTATGCCCTGCACAGTCTGGCAACTTGTACTGAATCAATCAACAGCTCCAGCTTAACCTACAGCCTTCTGCAACACGGCCTTACCTCGAGCACAGGAGCCAGGAGTTGGACTTGGTGATCCTGCTTTGCAAGGGGGTTGGACTTGATGATCTCTGGAGGTCCCTTCCAACCCCTACAATCCTGTGATTCTTTGATCCATTTGAGTCCCTTCCAACTCAGCATGTTCTATGGTTCTCTGATTCTATGGTTCCATGGTAGAATGCACCACTTGCGCTGTAAGTGTGTAGCCTTACACGCTGCTGTGTCCCACAGGGCACACAGCACTTTAAAATACCCATGGCCTCATTAAATACAGCACTGCTACTACCTCTTTCTTACAATAGCTGTGGTGCACAGACCAGAGCTTCAGGAGGGAAGGAAGCTCCAAAAGCTTTGCCTTTTATTATGTCAACATGTACAGTACTTTTATGGAAGTTCTCTCTGCTGAAACCTTGAGGAAGAAAAAGGTCTAGAAATTCATTAATGGTAAGCTGGGTTATTAGATTGTTCGCTTGGATTCACGCAGCCCATTTTACATGGCATGTGTGGAACAGAAGGGATATGATATATCAACTGTCATTCTTAATATTTTATAGTGAAGCATAAATCAGCAGGGGGTAATTCTGACATGTCTGACTCAAGGGCATACTGTTTTCATCACCTTTTATGTGATATTGCTCAAAGGTTGGTATGAATAGAGCAGTTCTGGGGCCATGCAGGATATAATCATTTGCTTCTGTTGCTGTCCCGGTGTGTAATTTCTAGCAGGGCCAAAGCAAGACTTTTTGGTGCAGTCCTCCCTTCACGCATTTTACCTAATATGTTTGCCTTGGGGAAGAGCAGCGTTAAGTGGTAATTACCTCAGCCCTGTCTCAGAGTTAAAAATTAGGTTCTGAGCTGTATCTACATATTTGCCCACTCCGCAAATATCCCTGGAGAGCAATTCTTCTTATCTAACCTTACTGTGGCCCTGATACACCATATTTCTGGTACGAATGGATGAGTTTTAAGAGCGCATTTAATTTAAGGGGTACTGCCATGAGGTCAGGCCCAAGTGTGGCCTTTTAAAATGGTTCTCTCTGGGGTGGGGGATGTCTTAAGGTGAAATATTCAGATAGTGGTAAGAAATGTATTCATTTCTAGTGAATCAGCAACATTTGAAGAAATAGATGCTCTGGGCAAGTTCTTTATGGGACATATGCAACAGCGCCTGCCAGTCAAGGTCCTTTACAGGAGAGCTCCTAAGCCTGCACTTCCTATTAGACCACACCTAAATGCTTTTCTGACTAGGATGCTTTCTTGAACGTGTGCCAAATACCTGATTTACACAGGGATGCCCACATCTGTTTTGGGCAATCTTTTCCAATTCATTTTTTGACCTTAATCTTTCAGGATTTGGAAATATTCTCATTCATTTTGCAGAAGATGTTTTCATCAGTGAGAGCCTGGCTAATTAAGCTGCTTCTCTGCTGAAACTGGGATGGTTAAATCTTTCACATGTTGAAAGGCCTTTGTGAGGCCTGCTGCTGCTTTCCCAGTGCTGCAGAATTTCTGGATTGGATTGTCATTGCCCCAGTCAGGAAAGAAGCAAGCCCCCCAAGATTAACTTGATCTTTGTCATCGCATCAGAGAGGTATTTGCAGCAATCCAAGCAGACTGTCAACAGACTGTGCTGCAAAGGTGGTACTAGTGTAAAAAGGAGATAGGTCCCCTTTTTTTAGTGAAAGCAGACAGTCGTGCCACCATGGATGGGGACAGCCCCCAGCTGCTGGGACCTGCCAGGTGACAATTAGGACAACACTTTGTGAGAGTGAGGAATGGTGACGTGAGGCTGAAAGTCTCCTTCCCTTGGATGCTTCACCTGTGTGGAGGTGGGATCATAGCAATGTGTGTGTGGGACTGAAGCAGATGGCTGAGCAGACAGTGTCTGTGGCACCTCGCAGAGCAGATAGTACGTAACAGAGTGTGAATCTTTCCCCCGTACCCCTAACGCACCACTGTGGTTGCTGAGGTGCCTGAGGAAAAGCAGCAAAAATCTGACAAAATGGTTGCTAATTGCCATGTGGTGCCATTGTGCAAGGTCTCCTCACCTTCCACAGGTGTCCCCCAAACCCTGTAGAAGTCAGGAAACCTCCTGCTTTGAAGAGCCAGACTTATCCTTATTACAGACTTATCCTATTACAACTGGAAGAAATTCTGCTCCCTGAGGGAATAATTACAAAGCTGAGCTGAAGCTCATGCTGAGCACATTTTGCCTTTACAGTGGTTTTCCTTTGCATCAGCCCCTCTGACTTGAAGGGCGATGTTTCTTTGAAAATATTGTGCACACCTAGCTGTTACAGAAGCTGGAGAGTGCCATACTGTTCTTCCCATTACCGTCAAGAACAGAAGCAGTGAAATAAGGGGTAAAGTGAGGAACCATCTAATCTCAAAAAAAACTTTTTTCCTTCTAGTCCAAGGTTGTTTAGGGTAATCAGAGCAGCAAGAAGCACTGCGGCACCCAGACGCAAAGTGACACCCTTAGTTAGTGGGTCAAAACAGTTCAGTTTATGACATCTGACATTGGTATTCCTAAATAAGGATTCACAAGTAACTAAAAATCTCCTGTTTTAGTATTACCATAGAAACAAGCCATGCGAGAAGTAAATGAACTGTGTTTACAGAGCTGGACCAGGTCTTAGTGAATCTGTAAAGAGTAAAACTAACAGTAGAGGAAGAGTCCAGGGGGCTGAATATCCTAGTCAGCAGAGCATTGAAAACCCCATCATTGTTCACCCTGCTACCACGTGTTTCTTTGTTCTCTAAGAAATTAATTCTGCATGCTGTACATGTATGCACGTTTGGCTTTGTCACATAGTGGTGACTAACAGTAGAACAAAAATTAACACATTTTCCTATTAGGCTGTAGATCTCCTGTGAGTGGTTCACAGGTGATTTTTTTTCTATATAGCAGGTGAGTTTTTATTAAATTTTACATTTGAAAATGCTTATTCAAACCAGTAACTGTTCATCCATTACAGTGGGTAATAAAGAAATTAATGATGAGTGACTAAACCATTTCCCAGAAGACTTAACAATCTCAGTAAGCAATGCCTACCTCCACAAGTGACTTTCTCTCCCACAAGTCAGTAAATTTTTAAGTTAAACATCATATGTGAGGAACAGCCATAAAAGAATATCAGAAAGAAGTAACAGACTCCCAGGCAAATACAATCATTGCTAAACTTAAAAAGCTCTCTGCTTCTCATTTAGATAAAATTATAATATTCATACCATCCCAGTAACACAAGAAAGAAGAGAAAGTCTAAATCATGACCGCCTGATTGAAGTTATGCCTTCAAAGTTTGATTGGAAACCCAGGCATGCTGCTTACAAAAGATGAAAATTGTATACTGGCAACTCATGTATTGGTACAAGTAAAGTGATTTCAGTAACAAAGTGATTATATTTAAGCAGATAGTAGAGATCCCTGGTTAAAAAAAATAAATGGACTGAGATAGACTATAAATGTAGTTCTGCTTATATGGGATATAGTATATGCTTTCAATATTAATTTAAAACTTATTTTAGTTATTAGATATATTTTAATGGGCATGATGATGATGGGTTGATGGTTGGACCAGGTGATCTTAGAGGTCTTTTCCAACCTTAATGATTCTATGACTCTATGATTATCCTTGGAACAGGTTTGACTTTGCTTACAGGAGTAGGCAGAGGGAAATGCTGGTGTACTTGACAGCTGCATTACTGAAACCTCCATCTCACTTCATCCATTGCAGATGAACTGGCATCCCCAGCTTTTAGTGACAGCAGAAAATGAACAGAGCTTTCTGAATAAACTGAGGAGAATCAGCACTCTCCACACCTGTGGAGTTTCAATAAGAACGGAGTTCCCAGAAGTGAAAACCTAATTCACCAAGTCTTCATTGTGCTTACTTCAAAAATAATTAGTTGTCCAACATCCTGAAATTGAAGGAGTCACCTAAAGAACTTGAGAATTTTGCTAGGGTTTGGCACACATAAATGTGTTGGCCCGTATTCTCAAACAGCCTCCAATCTCTGATGATGATAATAAAGAAAGACAGATTATTCTCATCTCTTACAACCATCATTCTGTTTTTAGTTATTTATTTGCAGGCAAAGAAATACAACTCTTCTTTGGTATTGCTTGTTGGGTTGGAGGTTCCAGTGTGACTATAGCTGTTGTGGAGACAGAATGTACATTGTAGCCTCAAACCAGGCAGGAACAGCAACAACAAAAAAATTTACCATAGCAAATGCTTCTTTAATTGTTGGGATGTGATGCTTCATGCTGGTAATAAAGGACATCTTCTGCGCTGAAGAGGAGAATTGTCTGGGAGCAAAGCCAGGAGTGGCAGCGGTCGGAGGAAGGAAGAGGAGAACCACACAGCTATGTTTGTTACAAATTGTCCAGAAAGGGGCTGATTGTAAGGATTTAGTTAAACAAATAGTACTCACAGCTCTCTGTGCCACAGATGCGCTGATACTAATGAGGCTCCATAGAAAGATACGTAATAACAATAGCTGTTGCTTTTTACTGCTCCGTGAGCTTTGTGAGAGGTAAACATTAAAAAAAAAAACAAACCACACAACAAAATAAAACCTCTCAAATCATCCTCCCCATCTGACCCTATTATGTTTTAAAAATCAGCTGTCCGCAAAAGGAAGCTTCCTTCAGCTTCATGAGGTGTGAGCGTTGTAAGGAAGATAAGGCTTGTCATGGCCTGAGCCACTGTGTCAGGGCTGAAGAGGGCTATCTGTCCTTTACATGCACACATTTGTGCTCCCTCTGCCCTGCAGCTCCCTGTGTTTAAAGCAGACAACGACCCAAGAGAGATCTATGTCACGTGTATGTCTGTCATTGTCAGGCTGCTCAGCGCACTTGAGGTTAGGAAGTGGGGCTGACACAATCCCGAAGAAAGGAACGCTGCATACAGTTTCAGGAGTTGGTTCAAAGCAGAGCAGCAAAGTCTGGGGTTTGGTAACTAAAGGATTCAGATTTCATCTCAGCTGGCCACAACAGCGGTGGTAATGATTGCAGGTATCGATAGCAAGGTCTTCATATATTCTTCACTAGCACCCACAGAGCAAGAACACTCCTGTGCAGTGGTATATCTCCAGGCTGATTTAAATGAGGCTTACAGTCAGTTCTACCAAAGCATTCAAAGACCTTTTCAGTAATTGGAGCTACTCCATGACGAATCTCAGCTTTTGGCATGGAAGAACTTCAACTGTACAGATATGCTGAAAAGTTACTGAAAACATTCTGGAAAAGAATCTGTATTTTTCCGTTTTCCTAGTTCTTACATTTGAATTGAAAGGTCAAGGTTGAACCAGGAACATTTCATTTAGAAACTTGGGAGTATTATCAAAGTTTGATGAGCTGAAGGAAAACACTGAGACCGAGCACCTAGCTGGAGGATCATCGTGGGTTGACCTAAAATCGACATGTCAGATTGGAGTTTCTAACATTTTTAACATTCCCATAGGACTTGTAATTTCTAAAATAGGTGTAGTAATTCTCTGAAAAGTGCATGTTTTTTAATTATGGAAGTGAAGTTGTAAATGCAATTAAAATGCATGTACAGCACCACATAAAGCAGATATTGTGTTTTATCCTCTATTGGTAATGGGTCAGCAGTGCTGCTTCCATTCTCAGTGTTGTTAACTTTTGCCACTTTTTGTTATGAGTTGCACACTATTATGTTATTTATCATTATGACATGATATATGGTGTATCTAGATTTGGTTTCTCTCCCACACTTCCCTCTGGAAGAGTTAAGCAGTAGAGGAAGAGCTACACAGAGAAGCAACCAGGAAGATGAAGGACATGGCAGCTTTGCTCAGTTTGTGACACACAGATGTTCTCTATAGCCAGGAGAAAAGGCAAGTGGGGGCATGTGACAGATACCTCTATTACATCCTTGGTGGCACTGAAAAGGTCATTTGGGAGAGATTGTTTGCTCACTCCCAGAGCTAAAGAAAATGGGATAAAACATGCAGTTTCTAGGTGGCAGATTGAGAAAAAATGCAAGAACAAATGTGCTCTTTGCCCAACAGGTATCAAAATTATGGATCTCATTGCCACAGAATG
This sequence comes from Numida meleagris, assembly GCF_002078875.1. NCBI lineage: Eukaryota > Metazoa > Chordata > Aves > Galliformes > Numididae > Numida > Numida meleagris. Next base: position 105,989,629 of record NC_034410.1, on the reverse strand, counting down.
TTATGGATCCAAAAGGCTTGAAAGGGTTAAAATTGACTAAATACATTAATGGAAGAAAAATCCTCAGGGGATATTGAACACAAAAATGCCATTTCTGGCCCAGGCATTCCCTGAGCTGCAGTCATAGAAGGCTGATAACTGTTTTAGGAGAATGTCACTACATTGCTGCCTATTTTTATATTCTTTCCTAAATATGTAGTATTTGTTACTGCCAGGGACAGGATCCTGGGCTAGCTGGACCTTGAATCTGATCCAATATATCTGTTCTTGTGATCTTACATTAGCCTTCAGTAAGAGAAAAAAATGGGGGACATTTTAGTACTCAGGACTTTCAAACTTTGAAGCTGGTATTTTCAGTTCCCAGAGTCAAGTAAAAAGTTTAATTTTATGGTTTTCAAACTAAGATCATGATTTCTGAGTTGTTTGGGTATCCCAAATGGGACTATACTGCATATTAAACCAGCACTATGATATGCCAAAAGAGTCCAAAAGAGATGGTAGATAACAAAACGTATTCATAGCTGTTTTCAGACAGCCTTGAAGTACAATCGATTGCACCGTTCTGATTTGAAGATAAGTCTCCGACAGCATTATAAAACAGTGCTTCTTTCTTCACATGTGTTTTTCTTCAAAGGTACCAAGATTCAACAGTCTCCTTGATAGTTTTTACAAATTGTCCAGAACCTCCCTCTGCTAAATGTCCTACTTGTGTTTATGTATTATCAAGTGTAACTTCACATGAGTCAAATTAAAACATTCTAATTAAAAGATTAGGAGTGTCGTTTGCTTCGTAGTAGTTCTGAATCCAAGGGAGAATCACTGAACGACATTGTTACAGTAAACTGCAATGTGGTACTCTATGCAGTTTTATTTTTCCCTCCTCTTTCGTTTGAAGCTCTGATTAATAAGTCATATTCACAAGGATCAGAAGGGAGAAAGGAAAAAAGAGATTATTGCTGAAGATTATCAGACTGGATAGGAAGCAGAACTAACCATCTCTTTGATTATCTCCCCTGGCCACGAAGAGTTATGGTCTACAGTTCATGGTTCGTTCCTCATAACCAGTGAGGCAGAATGCAATGTAATGAAAATTGATCTATAGAACATATTCGATTAATGAAATATGAGAAAAGAAATTACTTCTGAAGAAAGTGAAAATTAAGAGGGTATACCAGCACCAGCAGACAGACAGACAGACAGGCATTGTTTTTCCCTCTGGAAAAGCAGATGGGGTAAATACAGGACAAGTTCACCAAGCAGAGTTCATTGCTTGACCTACATCTAAATCTAAATCCCACCCAGTTCAGCTATAGAAATAGAAAAACAAAAATACCCCCTCCCCCCCCCCATTTATTACTGTGTTCTTTCATTAATTATCAGAAGACGGCATTTTGGAAAAGTAAAGAATGGCTTCACTGCTAAAGAATACTCCGTTGCAGCAAAATATGTCTTCAAGTCTTTGCTTTTTCTTCAACTTTTATCTATTAAGCTAAGACAAATCACTGATGTACTCTTTCTTTCATGTTTTTTGTTTGTAAAATGTGGGTAGAATACACTAGAGTTCTGTGAGAATTGGTGTAATGCACACAACACTTTGACTTCCCTGGGCAACAGGTTTACAACAGCCTGAAAATATGCTGGGGAAATAAATGCATTCCCTCTTATCTGAAACGTGGATCTCTTACGTGGTCACTTGTATGTTCTCAGCAAAGCAGTAACAAATGATCTTTCCATCTGTGCAGGCTCGCTCTTAGGGTACAGAAGAAAAATAACTTCTGTTGTTGAGATGAGCAATGAGAGAACATGGAGCAAATCAGGATAAGCAAACACTTAAGGCTACATCTGCCCAGCATTCAAAAGCATGCACAGGCTGAAATGGGTTCATGCAAAACATTTATAGGCTAATTTTAAAAAGGAAATCTTAAACAATTGAGTCTATTTGTAGAGAAATCACAGAGAGAAAAGAGGCTAACCATTTGAAATACATTTTTTGTTGCCATTATCTCAATAATTCCCATGCACTACTGTGTGAGGAAATGCTGAAAACATTTGTTGTTCCCTTTGAGTCTGTTATGCCATCTCCAGGGATTTCCCCTTTCCACAGTGCCCCTCTCTCAGCACCTCAATGCACTTACAGATTTTTGCTACAGCTGACTCTTACAACTGCCTTTCTGTGCCAGACTCCTAGCAGAAGGCAGCAGCAAAAGCCCCAGAAGTCCCAGCACCAGGACCAGCTCTCATTGCTGCAGTCGGCCTGTGCGGGCCTGCAGGGCCTGAGCTGCGGCCCTGTCCCATGTGGAAGTTGGGGTGGAAAGGGAGGGCTGTAGAGGAGGAGAGGGACAGGGGGCACACAGCAGTGGGGAAGGTAATGCTATCTTCATCCCTTTCTGAGATCTGCAGGCATTTGCTCATTTTCCTCCTTTGTACAGAAGGTCAGAAGATTTCACATTCTCCTATCCTCAAAACGATCCCCAAACAGCAGAAAAGCAGTGCCCTTTCTTCGATAGAGCGTGTGAACCAGATTTCCAGAATGAAAATACTTCATACAGTAGTACAGCTCCTAAAGAGGGCTGCTCCAACTTTGTGCCAGCGGGTGAATTTGTGCCAGGGGGGTGAATTTGGTCCAAAGATCTCAGACTTGGGCTGAGCGTTTCCTTTGTTGTCATGCTCCTGTCCAACAAAAATCAGCCAGCAGCCAAGGGATTGAAAGGCAGCCTCAGCCCTTTCCGTTCATGCTCTCTGAAGGGGAGAAATGTCTGTCAGCCACAGAGATGAGTCCTGACAGTAGCAGAGGTTGGCCAAGCACATGGTCTCAGGCACTCTGTTGCTCTAAGACCAAGCTCCCTGTGACTTACAGTTTTTGGCAGTGAGATGTAATATGATATGTAATTTGGTGAGAAAGAGTAGAGAGCTAAAAATGCTGCCGTGGAGGAGATGCTTTCTAAGCGGCCTCCACTTCTGAAGGTGTAAAATTGTGCATGTTTTCCACCCCTAGACACTGTAGGAGCATCCAAAGGAATATTTTTTGAACAAGAGCACAGATTAGCATTAATCCAACACATGGCTGAACACAGCTGAAGAAACCTGGATGACTTATGCCATCTCCACATTGTTGAGATGACAGATGATTATTTCATGTTTCACATGCCACATGCCTTGAGCTAACCTCTGTGAAAGTCAGTGGGGGACCTTCCTTCACATGCAGTCAGCCATGAGCCAGGCCTGGAGAAACTCTGGGGTGAGACTACCTCTGAAACACATTGATACGTGGCAGGTTGTAATTGTTCCTTGCAGAAACAGTGATGGCTGAAAGTATGCCAGTGTATTAATATCCTATATTATTTACAGACTTGCTCGCTGGGCCAAGTTAAACACTCAGCAACTGAGTCACCTCAGTTTGAACTTTTCTCTCTTGCCTTGAAACTTCACTTCATGTTCTCACGGTATCTACCGCACTGCTGTGTTTATTCAGTTTGCTGTGTGCCTCAGATTAACCTACAGTTCTGTCTTTTTCACAGTTAACACAGCATCACTGACAAACGTGGGCTTCCACGCCCAGCATTACTCATGCTCAGAAGAATGACTAGAAGGGAGCACAGAGGCCAAAAGAAGCAGTGCCAGGCCTATTTTCTGATCTGTTTTTATTCAAAGCATTTCCATGGATTCTCTTTAACTTGCAAAACTATCGTTGTCTGAGAATTTTGCATGAAATAAAAATAAAAGCAGCAGAATCATCTTCAGTTTCTAAAGATGCTCAAGGTAGCACAAAGCCATGCCCAAAGTGCAGTAGTATGCTCAGCTTTACTACCACCAGTGGGATGCAGAGGGCAGCTGGGGACAGTCTGACTTTCTCAACAAAATCTTGCTGATAAGTACCTGGGATACTGAAATGCTTTTACCTTGCTCAATACATCTTTTCATCCTCTGAAGATGTTACTGTGTGTCAGGATCACTCTGTCAGAGTTACGACTGAGATCCTGGGCATGACTCCTGGATGGTGAGACCCCAGGAGCCCTGCAGCCAGCAGCAGGAACTGTAGCTGCAGCCAGGGGCAAAGCCTCACCGTGCTTAAGCTGAGAGCAAAACTCATCTGGCACAGGCAAGGCTTTGCCCAGAACATTTTATCAAGGCTTTTTTTTTTTTTTTTTGAGTGCACAAGAATGTTTCTTCTACCTTCAGTCTGGTATACAAGTGGGGCAGAAAAGTACATTTTTAGCTTCAAAGATTTTTCTCTTCTTACCTCTCTCCATCATCACTGTTTGTCTGTCACCAAGTAGAATAAATATCCCTTTGTACTGTATGGCATGGATATATTTTTCCTTACTATATATATTCTGAGATGGTACATGAAAAAAAAAAGAAGCGTTCCAAAAACATCACACCATTACAAAAAAAAAAAAAACAAAAAACAAACAAAAAAAAAACAAAAAAACCAGAAAAGGATAATTACACTAACAAGATCTTTCAAAAGAAGAGACAATCTGTCTGTCAACATCACATGCCAAAAATTCCATATTTTTACCAAAAAATTTATACCTCCTACGAGCTCAGAATGTTTCTGGACCCAGAAATGAGCAATGAAACCATCCTCCCTGCCACTGAAAACTCCCATCTCTGTGTCACAGACAACAGCTAGAGATGCATATTAAAGCCTGATACAATAACCCAAACAAAATATGAGATGGGTCAAAATGAGAAGCTGAGGTTCAGTGGAATAATACCCTCTCTTAATTTATGAATTAATAGTGCTTTATTATATCATTTGAACTGAAAGTGATCACTGCTCAAAGAAAACGATCTCAAATCCAGAAGGAAGGAGGAGCATTCAGGTCTCCCAAGTGCACCTCTCATAAAAGGAAAGCTGAGTAGGCTGGGAGAAGCTCTCTTAAGAAAGAAAAAATAACTCTTGCCAAACTTCCTTCTCAGTGCCTTTTGTCTCTGCAGAAAAAGACGTGAAAGTTAATGGCTACCCAGCAGCAAGGAAAGTTGTGCTCTGCTCCTGTCTGCCTGCTTGCCCATTTACACACAGCTCACACTGGAACAGGGGGAAGGGAGCAGGGCCTGCTCCGCTAATTTTCCTCCCTAGGGTGGGCAATGATTTCTCAGAGCTAATATGCCCTGACAGATGCAGTCACACTGGTGCCCGCACTCTGCATCTTTGTTGGCCAATTGGGGTCATGGCTGGGAAAGCCGATCTCTTAATCATCGTATCTGATAGATGTCGCCTACTGTAAATCGACAGTTGTTGGAGGTGTTGGTATTGACCACGGCTGTTCCCGCTCACGCTGAAGACAGATTTTCTGCGGGATTCATTCAGCAAGAGACCAGGGCAGATGAGACAGCACAGCTGTTTAACCATTAACTCCTATGTATGTATACATGTGTTACAGCATTTAATGTTTTTGGCAGGAAGGTAACTGGCAGACACCAAGGCTCTGCGGGGCACGATGCCCACACAGCACTGCATGTCACACCTCCTGTGGGACCTTGAACTGGGTGAGCAGCAGCAGCCCTGGGTGGGGTTTGCCTTCCCATGCTTTTAGCAGGCACTGGGTTCTGATCACTCAAAGCAGATAACAAGCAGTAAAAAGACAGCATCTTCTGAGACCCCAGTTATTCTCTGCAAGGGAAATCAATCGTCACAAATGATGCTGGTTTTTACATGTATGTGCGAGTAGTGTCTGAGAACATCTAGAGCACTGCTAGGTGCAGGTCAGTAGCTAGAAAAGCAGCTGGCTGCTCAGAGCTGAGTGCTTTTGCTGCCAGTGTTGGCATGGTGTGGCTGCTCTGCTCTTGGGGCTGGGGGCATAGGGCGAGCCCAGGATCTACCCAGGAGCTGCGGAGGCAGATGAGATGTCCTGGGGGAGGGCATGCAACAGGGATGCAGCCCAAGTAAGAGTGGGGAGATCCACGGGGAAGGAGGAGTTAGCAAGATGTTGGGATAAGGCTGATTTTGCCTAATCAATGCACAGAGTGGAATGTTACGTGGCACGAGTGGGCTTTACATGAAAACTAAAGTAGTACCTCGTGTCGATATGAATAGATCAGAGTTTAAATAAGCTCCGTAGCACTGAGATTAATGAGGCAGCAGGGGCTCAAAGGCTCAGCCTGGGCTGTGGGGTGTGCTGCACAGTCCATCCTCTCAGCCGTGTGAAAATCATGGAACCGTGCCTGAGAACGCAGAGCCAGAACGACAGCATTTACGTTATTGAAGCAAATTAATACTAGAAAGCGTTTTCCCCTACAAACAGGCCCCGAGAGATTGATCTAATTAATTAGCTTTCGGTTGCACAACTCCATCCCTCTGCCTCCAAGTCGCCCAGCAGAGCGGCTGAGCGCGGGGGCCAAAATAAACAGCACTGCACCAGGAGAGCGGAGCTGGGGCTGTGCCGGGTGCCCCTCCTGGGAGCACTAAGGATGGGGTGCAGGTGGCAGCGGGCTCCCCGGGGAGAGCTTGGGGGAATGAGACCTGAGAGCAGACAGAAGGGCAGCTGGCACTGTGAGGCGCAGCATAGTGCTCTCACTCCATAAAGAGCGCTGTTTAAATCATGTCTTTCTACTACGATTCTGCAAGAAATGCAGAAATCTTTGCGTTGAAGAGTGTAAATTGTAGGCTGGCTGAGAAAAGGGCCAACCTTTGAAATGGTCAAAGTGAACAGCTGCCCTCTGTTGTGGCAGCTTTGCCTGTGCTACTCCTCGTTCTGGGGAAACAGGGTGTGATGTAGTGACAGCAGATCAGTCGGAGCAGGGCAGCCACCCTGTTCCTACTGACAATACACTGGAAGCACAACTCGGGAGACTGTGTACAGGCCTGAAGAAGCAGGGGATGTTCAGCTACGTTCTGTTTGATGTGAGACCTGAAGGGGAAAACGTGGCTCTCCTGCTCACCTTACCCAGAGAGCCCCACTCTGCAGAGCCAAAGGCAGGGGTCTCGCAGCAGGGCCAGTGCCTGCCTGCTACTGACATCATAAGGCAGCAATATTCGACCTATAGATGACCAAAAATCTCTTAACTCTTGTGCTAAAGAGGAAGGATGAACAAACACTGCTTACTTTATTTTGGGTATTATGAAACATTACAATGATGCCACCAGCAAAGGGTCATGCAGAGTAGGGTACATAGCAAAATTAAAAGGCAGGATCATGGTACCACAGTGTAACATAGGAAACTCCACTTATTTACACATATTGCTGAGAAATTTTAGTAGAGATTTCACCATTTTTGTCTCTTTCTTTGACTAAGCTGAGGTGAGAGCAGTTCAGTCTATGATTCTTGGAGCTCTTATTCCAGCAACAAACTAGAAATTTCCTTCATGCTGCCCTACCATCCCATTAATCAAGATTTTCCTGTTGTTACTAATTACAAAGAAAGCTCTCTGAAAAGAAATTTTTCATTCTTACAACTGTTTTTCGTCTGAGTAAATTTTCAGTCCATAAAATGAAAAAAAAATCCATAAATTTTGGTGCTGAAACTGTACAACTTGGAAAAGCAGAGTAATTAAACAGTGTATTCAAATAGATTCCAATGGTTACCTACCACAACAAGTATCTCAAAGTGGTGTTGTGGCTCTTTGTGATCATCCAGTCTGGTGCATTTCAAAGGCTTAAAAGGAAGTTTCTGAAAAAGAAAAACCCTCTGTGATTTTTTCCTTTGCCTTCAGAGCAGCAGTGAAGGCAGACCTGCTCCCCTCTGCTCCTGCAGGTGTGAGCCTCAGCTGTCACATGTGCCAATGAGCGCTGTGCACCCTATAAAATGCTAATTCATCCTTGCATTACAGCAGGCACTTAAGAGAAGAAACGAGTGTACAAAGGGCTTTTTCACGTTTGCACCTCTGCTCTTTTGTACCAGTGTTGTGCCACAAGTGACTCTGAGCCTGCACAAGCTGATATTCTCATGGCTGCAGCCAGCCCCAGGAATTTACAGGCTGGCTAAAGCTCCTCCCTAATTGCTCGGCCTTGATGCTCTTGTGAAGCTGTAATTTCTCCAGCTTCCAGACACCAGCATTTTCAAGGCTAGACAAGAGATAAATGTCTCAGGCAGAAAACAAAGACACTCTTGAGGGAGAAACACTTCAAAGCCATCAAAGTCAAGGCCTTTGCTGCATCATATAAATATCAAAAAGCATGAGGAAAAACAATCCATCTTTTCTTTTTCAGAGGCCACAGTTCACACTGGTGAGCCTCACTGAGCTTCAGTGTTAAGCTAAATGCCACCTATCTGGGAAGGATTTGTCCTGCATGAGGAGGGAAATGAAAGAATCCCCTTCAAAAGTCAGGTGGTGAGGTGGGAAGAAGAGATTCCCTCTCAGACCCTTGGGGAACACCCTGAAGTGTTTGTCCTGGTTATAGCCATTGGCACAGCCCAGCACCGCGGGATGGAGAAGGAAGGGGAAGCGACCACATGGGGCTGGTTGCTGTCTCCCAGGGGTGAGGAGACTGCTCCTTCCCAGCTGTGTCCCACCGGCCATGGTGACCAGGACGAAATACAATACATGTGCATTGACTGTGGCCTAGAGAAGGACACAGCACAGCAGGGATGGACCACTGCTCAGAGATGCTGGAAAATAAACAACTCATTAGATTAGGAGCATGAAGGAGGAGAGGAAATACAGCCATGGCAGCAAAGATACTTTCTGGCCATAAATTGAAAGTTAACAGTGGGGCTTTATATATGACTTTATGCTCAAGGATGTTTTAAATATCCTTTATGCACAAATTCACAGGTTACCCATGAAAACTCAGGGAAAGGTTTCAAAATATTTCCAAAGAGATTTTTACTCATTCCTGGTCTCACTCACCACCGCACCTTAGCTCCCCTGTAGGAAGACAGAGCAAATCAAGGGATCAACATTTGCCACCAGGTTGTACGGTGGCTGGGATTGTGGAGTGGAAAGAGATGATGGCTGAAAAATTGTGCAGCGTGCCAAGTACTTGGCTCACATTGCGCTAGGATTATTGTCTCTGCATGCAGTGAAAAGAGCTGTTCAAAATCCCAAGCCTCACATCATGCCAAAAATCTGTGCATGTCAGGTTTTTTGTTTGTCATGAAGAATGTGACACTACTCTTCCATTCCTACTGTTCCTTTCTATGGGAAAGCCCTTATCTGCAATAAATAAACCCCAGAAGTTTGAGTTTGCTTTATTGTGTATCTATTTTTTTTCTTGAATTCTTCTGGTTTTACAACTTCACTACTTAATTTCTGATTTGCAAGCAGAAAAAGCCAGGAGACAGCGGTCAGTGGGAATGCAGCCAGCTGTTTTAGGAGGCAGATGTGCCAGTGACTACTGTTAAGACGTGCATACATGTTCACATCTCCCTGTATTTTCTGTAGTTATTTGATGGGTTTTCCATTTCCTCCTACTTTCATGGCTGCAGGTTTGCACTTGCTTTTTTTTTTTTAAAAAAACCAAACAACTATGCTTTCTACAGTTTCAAGTCTGTAGCATGTTGCTTTTTACATTCTTCAGAAATGAAAAGCTGAAACTTTCTCCATATTCCACCAACCAACAAACTACCATAGTGGCCTTGATCCGTGCTTCCAAGTTCTGTTTTTCCAATCAGTAGTAACTGATCAGCCCAATGCTCTTCTGTGAGGACTGGATTTGTATTGATTAATTTTTTGCAAGTGTTACTATGTCACAGGTAAACAAGAAATAATAATAAACTACATAAGTGAGGTTAATTTCAACTAGGATAGAAAGTTTAACCCCTGTAAATAGTCACACCTATTAATGAAAAGAAAGCTTGCATCTTCAGTAGATCCTTGCGTTGATTTCCAAACGAGTAGGTCCTTGCCCTGATTTGCCCTTCTTTCCCTTAAAGGTATATCTGTTCTTGTAGCTGCAAACAAAGAAATTTGCAAACAAAGAAACAAAGCTGTAAATATTGAGAGATTACTTCTTGTGTGCTATGTTGCATCACCCCTACCTAGCTACAGGTCTTCATGGGTTGCAGGTTCTGTGAGATTCCAGACCTTGCCTGACTGTGTGACTTCAGGGAGAAAATATAAAAGCAACAGGATTGGTGGGAGCAAGGTATCCCGAACATTCACAGTGTGACTTCACTTCTGAACAGTGCCAACTTGCTGTTGCAAACAAGTGCTTCCAGAACAGCAATGTTACATCTTCACAGTGGAGAGAAATCACACTTTCAGTCCATGTTGGATTTTAAAGAATACTTGAGACCTCTTTTAGGACTGTACTGTATGAAGAAGACTTACAGAATCACAGAATAGCTCAGGTTGGAAAGGACCTTCAAAATCATCAAGTCCAACCACAACCTAACCATACTACCCTAACTCTAACAACCCACCACTAAATCATGTCCCTGAGCACCACATCTAAATGGTTTTTAAACACAGTCAGTAATGGTGACTCCACCAGTTCCCTGGGGAGCCTGTTCCAGTGCTTAACAACCCTTTCTGGAAAGAAGTTTTTCCTGATATCCAACCTAAACCTCCTCTGGCGCAATTTGAGGCCATTTCCCCTTGTCCTGTCACCTGTCACCAGTGAGAAGAGACCAGCCCTGCTCTCACTGCAATCACCTTTCAGGTATTTGAAGAGAGCAATGAGATCTCCCCTCAGCTTCCTCTTCCCAAGACTAAACAGCCCCAGTTCCTTCAGTTTCTCTTTGTAGGGCATATTCTCCAAGCCCTTCACCAGCCTTGTTGCCCTTCTTTGGACCTGCTCCAGCACCTCAATGTCCTTTCTGTACTGAGGTGCCCAAAACTGAACACAGTACTTGAGGTGGGGCCTCACCAGTGCTGAGTACAGGGGCAGGATTACTTCCCTAGTCCTGCTCACCACACCATTCCTGATCCAAGCCAGGATGCCATTGGCCTTCTTGGCCACGCGGGCACACTGCTGGCTCATATTCAGCCGACTGTCCATCAGCACACCAAGGTCCCTTTCCGTCAGGCAGCTTTCCAGCCACTCCTCCCCAAGCCTGTAGGGTTGCCTGGAGTTGTTGTGACCAAAGTGCAGGACCCAACACTTGGCGCTGTTGAAACTCATACGGTTTACCTTGGCCCATCGATGCCATCTATCCAGGTCCCTCTGTAAAGCCTCTCTACCCTCAGGCAGATCAACACACCCTCCCAACTTGGTGTTGCCTGCAAACTTACTGATGGTGCACTCAATCCCCTCATCAAGATCACTGATAAAGATGCTGAATAGAAGAGGCCCCAGTACCAAGCCCTGAGGAACACAGCTCGTGACTGGCCACCAACTGGATTTAACTCCATCGACCACAACTCTCTGGGCCTGGCCATCCAGCCAGTGTTTCACCCAGCAGAGTGTATGCCCATCCAAACCACGGGCAGCCAGCTTCTCCACAAGGATGCTGTGGTGGACAGTGTCAAAGACCTTACTGAAGTCCAGGTAGACCACATCGACAGCCTTACCTTCATCCACTAAGTGGGTCACCTTGTCATAGAACGAAATCGGGTTTGTCAAGCAGGATCTACTATATTCAAATACCCATCTACTCTACCAAAAGTACTTCATATGACCACATTATCTGTGCCAACATAACCAGAAACCAAATATGGTTACAATAAGGTAGAGTCCTTTTAAAATGATTCTGTTCTCCAGCATTGCTATTGTTAATAATTTCCAAATGGAGCTTGCATAACGATTTTTCTTCTCAAACTACTGGTCCAAGAAACCAGGCTGCAATATTTCCATTGAAGCTTTGTTCTGCAAGCATGCTGGAATGGTAATTTAGTTGTCAGCTTTGGGCTGCAGAAGCATAATTAGATTTATGCAGCCAGGACATGTCCACATGCCTCTGTGAGGAATCAGATGAGGGGAAGCGCTGGGTCTGGCTGAACTTGCTAGAATTCATCCCAAAAATTTTAGAGCAAGCTTAAGTATTTCTGTAGATACACAGTATATTGAATATAGGTTTCCCTGAAGTTTCAGCTATGGCATCACTAAATGGTAGTGAAATACATCCATTGGCCGTAAAGAATGAATATTTTCATTATACTGTGCCCTGTGGTCAAATGAGGCCAAGGGGAGAGCACGTATGGCTGATAGCTGCTGTCTATTGAGATCTTAAAATTAAATTGGCCTGAAGCTCCTCATTAGTTATGCCATATGACCATATATACATTTAATTTTAATTAATATTTCCTTCACGCTTTCCTCTTCATCCAGCCTCCAAAGGCAGTTGGTGTGGTGGGGTTTCGACATCCCCCACAGCAGCTGCTTGCTCCAAAGATACAAAAGCCAAGGCCAGAGGGTTTGGTGGTTGCCATGTGGTAGAACCAAGACCCTCACACCACTGAGATCTCACAAGCCTCTCAACGTCATCAAATGCCATGAAAGCAGAGACAGTGCCTTACTGGAGCTGTGCAATTGTCCTGGGAGGCTGGCACGAGGGCACGTACAGCACAGCTCTCCCCTGCCCAGGGGGGGAAGGACGCTCGCACACCTTCCCTTGCAGTGGAAATGAGAGCAACTCAATGCATCCAAATGGGGCAGGAGAGCTGCTCTGTGACTCATGCTGTGCAGTCTGGAGTGCCGCTTCTTGTTCGGCATTGCAAGAACAGACGCACGGTGCACACGTGCCAGCAATCACACGGAGCCAGGCGTGCAATGCTGGCTGAAGCGAGCCAGGGAAACGCTGCTGCAGGGTATCTGCGCTCCTACGCCATCACCAGACGAGCACCCACATCAGCACAACAAAGTGAACACAGCAAACCAAGGCCGAGACCTCTTCCCTTTAAAACAACTCTCTTATTTCTGCAGCTCGTGACTCCTAGAAACAAGCCTCTGAATGTTAAACATGGATACCTAGGCAACAGCAGCTGACAAAGATGCTCAATGAAATCCAAGCCTTGCCTTTCTCTGATTTTTTTTTTTTTTTAATGTATTAGCTTAAGTCATGCTGGCTGAATTCTGTATTCAAAGATGAGAGAATAAGTATTATTACTTTTCCAGATTTGACAGGAGGGCTTTATCTCATAGCCCTTCTAATTGATTTTATTCTCAATACCATGGCTGGAGAGAGAAAACACTGAGGACTGGGAGGGTGTTTTGGAACAACTGCGCAATGCCTGCCACTCTTCTCCAGCTTCGCTCCCTTTACCCTGAAGCCTGGACCCCCACCTGAACAGAAGAGTTTGATTTTTCTGCCTCCAGCCTTGCAGGCCCAAGGCAGCCATCTTCCTGGGCTGACCCAATGCTCAGCCAAAGGCTTGAAGGAGGTACAGGCAGACGGCTGAGCAATGCAGACCTTAAATCCCCAGGCTGGAAACCATATATGTGTTTTCTAAAAAAAGTGATGCACCAAGAGGGCCCCAAGCCAAACCACACAGTGATAAGAAACCTGCACAAAACATGTACTCACAGGGCACCACTCCCCTTGCAGACCAGAGAGGCTGCACACAGGACTGAGCTGTTAGAGGTAGAGAGGTAGGAGTGGTAGTGGGAGGACTTCCCAGCTGGCAATTAGCATAACGAGCAGCAGGCTTAGCACATCTGCCATCTGCCCACTGCTAAGTGTCTTGTAAAAAAAGTCAATCATGAGGAAACCGTTTTGCTGGTGGTAAACTGTGTTGTATGAAAACAGTAAATCACCCTCTGTACGGTCACATGCCAATGGCAGAATATACCATGGACGCCTCTGGTTCCTTTCAAGGCATGTAACAGCAGCTACTGTTCCACATAGCCCACTCTTTTCGTCTTTAGCAGTAATTATCTTACCTCAAAGCCTGCACAATGGACCTGCAGGACCCCTTCTACTTCCTTTCCCTTTGACATAAGCTCCATCTCTCAAAATTGGTTGGAAAAGATGTGAGATTTCTCCTCCTTCCCTCACTGATACCATTTCTGTAATATGCTCAACCTCATATTCCTGCAATGTTCTCTTACAGAATACCAAAGGCTTCACCCTGCGTGAAGGACTGCTTATGATGCAACTGCTGAGCAACAGGCCTCCGAGGCATGCTTTGGAAGAGCGTCCATCAATCCCCTTGCTGCTGAATGAAACTCCCAGATGCTCTGAAGAGACTTCCAGATGCTTTCAGTCAGCTAACTTAGAAATGATGCAGACAAAGTAGCACCTTCCCAGATCTAAAGACAACCATCCTTATTCTTTTCTTATTCTACTCTACTCTTGTTCTATTCCACTCTTATTCTCTTATTCATTTCTTTTAGCAAATGAAACCAATTTATTCCTTCCTATATGAGTCTATTTTCCTCATGTGGAACAGAAGGTAGAGTAACCAAGAGGACACAGGAAAGCAGCCCATGCCTATAAATTAGTTTCCAGCGGCTCCTCTGTTCCCCACAGGCCATAGGCTGACTGTGGGTTAGGAAGAAATACAGCAAATTGAGATTAAGCATGGATAAAAGAGAGTTATCCTCGTGAGCCAACGATATGTCATCATACATTAAAATCCTGAGAATACGAATTTGGACTGGGATCGCGGAGGCAAAGTTCAGAGTGCCTGGCAAATAGTTTACAATGTAAAATGATCACCTTCATTGAAGAACACCACCACGCAGACAGGGGATTAGGGCAAATCAACCTGGCTGATTTATAGGTTACCACAGCAGGCAGCTTGGAAGGAGACTGGGTTTTATCCGCTTCCCAGATACTGGGATATTTCACTCCGTGATAAGAACTGCAGGATATTTTTGACACACTGATAGTGCTTCCATTCTAAGCGAGCCCACTCTGGTGTAATTAACTAGACAGTTAGCAAGGGCTGCTTGCTGCAGCACAGGGGAACTATAGAAAACGCCTGTCCTCGGGCTCTGTGGGCTTTCGAAACCAAAACAAGCCAGAAACACGATGCTCCGTAGATTACTTTTAAAAATCTTTTTAATGAAGAAATAATTCCATTCCAAAATATAGACACACAATTAAATAGTTTAATCACTTCAAAATATAACATGTCCCCAGTAGGTTCCAACACACACACACAAAACAATACTTAACAGCAATACAAAAAACCCATACAATAGCAGTTCTGTTACAATACCAATGAATATCGTGACATCTTTAGTGTCTCTGTATCTGTCTCAAGTGGTGTCAAGTACAGTAGTTTTAAAAATGTCTTGCAGTTAGTAGCCTCAAGATGTAACTCTTCGTACGTTTGTTTTTGGTTCAAAGGTAAAAATGCCCTTTGCCTTCAGGACACAGTGGAGTGCTCGTTGTTCACAGCTCCGTCTGCTGAATTGAACCAACGTGATTACAGCAACCCGAGGTTGCAATATTTACAAAGTCTATCTACAGTAATTGCCAAGAACCAATAAAGATGGGAGAAGATGACTGAAAGTAAAGGCAGACACACATGATAAATTATGATGCAACAATTTGGCTCATGCATATAAGAAAATACATATTATATCACAACAAAGGCCACACACCTTTTTATGCAGTTTAGTTAACATTACTACTTACAGACAACCCATTCACCACCTTCGCTTTGGACATTCGAGGACCCTATACATCTTCGCATCCCTGTCTCCTGAATCCAAACCACTGGTTCCCTCCAGTGACAGTAAAACCACCCAGAGTTTCGACTGCTGTGGTGGGCCATTGGGAGCTAAGAGAAGGCCCACGCCGAGGACCTCTTCTGTAACTCTGTTTGCTTTAATGACCGCAAACCACAATCAAAATAATATTCAACAAGCAGACAAAGACCAGCTGGGTGAATACGTAGCCAGCTTAACAGTTGGGAAATGCTTAAAATAGATGTCTGGAGAGCCGAGTGAAGGGTGCTTCATCTCGGAGCTCCAGGGTGGCAGGGACCTAGAGCTCTGCTGGGGATGGCCCCGCTGACTCCAGCCTGACAGAAAGGCGTGCGATCCGCCAGCTTCCCTCATTGCTCCTAGTCCGGAAGCCCTTGCGATGGATTTATTCTATTGTGTCTATTTTAAGCATAGTGATAATGATCACACGGACATGAAGATGACGGGAGGGAACTACTACTCAGGGTACAGTTAAACATGACATGGGTTGAATTAGTCAGCCATTGCACATAGCTGCATTCTAACTCGTTTGTTCTATCTCTGTTCAGGAAATGTTCGACTGGAATCCTGAGCTGACAGCAACATCTACAGTTTCACTGGAGTAGCTCTAAACATGGAGTGCTAGGCACTAGTGGAGGCTCACCCATTCCTGAGAGGAGGCTGGAGGAGGGGCATCAGGACACGGTGCAGGCCTTGCCAGGTCAGCACATATCCTGGGGAAAGGACCAGTGGCTGCAGAAGTGAAAACTTTACATGAGGGTACCGGGATGCCTCAGAATCCGCTCGGATGTCTGAGGCCAAGCCCAGATGTGCAAGGAGGTGTGGACAAGAGATCTGCATAAGCAATAATGCGATATGAAAGTGAAAAATGGCAGCAGCTCTTTCATACAGATACTCATCCCATCATACACTGTGTCCAGGGAAACAGCCATAAGCCTAGAGAATGCATGCAAGCATCAAGTGAACTTACGGGGTTGAGCTACACAGCAATCTCACGTAAATATGGCAGCATACATCCACGTGACCACGAAAGAGAGGACAGACAAACCAGGTTCACCTGCTCCAGATCGCTAACTGATCACTTGCTGTAGGCAAACTGTGCTGGTGTAAATACCTGTATGAAACGTTACTGCTCTCAGGGCTGCTAGACAGTGTCACTTCAGAAGCAGCAATGTTGTATCAGTGCAGTAAAGTTACACCTGCCCAGAGGTCGTCCCAGGCTAACGCACTGCATTTCTCCATCAGGCTGTGCATCCAGCGTGCTGCCTTGTGCTGGCGCTCCCGCCCTGCTTCTGGTCTAGCTGTCCCTGGGCTGGCTCTGGGGACACGGCTGGTTCTCCACGTGGCCTGTGACCTGCCATGCAGGTGTAAGCCTTATTTCCAAGCAATATGCTGCGGGGGGGATACTCCAGCTGTTTTGAGTCCGTCCCTGCTCAGAATTGTCCCTCGGTTTGCAGTAACAGCTGAGCAAACACTTCTTAGCTAGCAGTCTCACTTCCTAATCCCAAACAGCCGCTAAGTCCCCTTTCTCCTGAAATGCCTTTACACTTGAGTTACAAAAATGGACAAAACTCCAATTCTGCAACTGTATGCCCGTCCTTTCGAGAAAACCCACCGCTTCTCTTGTGCTTTTCACTGATAGCTAATTCTCCACCCAGCTCTGAAAGAGTCTCACTACACATTTCCAAGAGTGCATGCAGAACATCTGGTGGCTGGCTAAGGCAATACACATTCGGAAATCAAAAGAGAACAGTTGCAAGCGCACTTTAAGCCTGTACATTTAAAGCTGAAGGCCTCAAAAATAACGTAATGGAGTGGGTGAGTCGGAGGGGCAGAGGAATGGAAAGAGACGATTTGTTGAACACATGCTTACTAAAGCTAAAACATCAATGAAACAATACCGTGGAAGATTATACATAACATCAGTCAGTTCAGGGATCTTATGGCACCTGTGGTTTATAAACAGCTTTAGCAACGAGTATTTCAAAACATAGTTCACAGTTTTAAGAAGATCTGTGCTGATTTAAAAACTAGATTCTATATCATTTGAATGTCACCTTTTGTATATGATATCTATTTGGAAAAAAAATATTTACACTAACTTCTATGGCTGATTTGTTAGATTATTTTGAAAGAAACATTCCTAAGTTACACATTAGCCCTAAATTAGAGATTTTTTTTTCATTGTTATTATTAATTATATTATTATTATTTTAGTACATTTTGTGTAAGTCTTAATTTAAAGACTTGCAAACAAATTGCAAATATAGTTCGGTACTTTGATTTTTGGGCTACTAGATATATACACTCAGGATTATAATCGTTCAGTGTTAATGCGTAATCGCAGCTTTTTATTTCTTCCGTGGAAAAAAATGTACAGTGTATAGTAAACCGAGCTACTAAAATCTCAAAGTATTCAGAAATCAAATTTCTATCTATAAACAGTATTGTCATTGTAAACTGAACAGGTTCAATATCATGTGCAAAGGGTTTATGTGAGTTATTAACACTGCCATCCTTTGTAACAGCAGTATGCACTTCAGTCTGTATTCTTCACTGGTAATGAGCCATGTTACAGAAGATGTAGCTAATATAAGTTAGCTTTAAACAAAAGTCTTTTGTCAAAACACACATCTACAAACTACAACTCTTAGAACAAAAGTACTGTGCTACAGTCCTCAGAACTTAGTTATGGGATTTTTTTGTCAAGAGACGCTGCACCTCTTGGTTCCATTCTTCTGTGAAGTTTGCAGCTAAGCTTTCCTCATCGTCTGTCCGAAAGCAGCTCTCCTCATCGTCAGTTCTTACGTAGCTCTCGTTGTCTGTCTGGCTGCAGCTTGCCTGTTGAGAAACGTTTAGGGAAACTTTTTTAAAAAGAGCCAGTGGAAGACACTGCATGTGTGTACACACCCACACAAGCACACCCACAAGCGGAGAGAGAGCAGGCTGCTTGAAAAAGAAAGGGAGGAGCTGGCCAACTCTTGTGGCTATGCCTGAAACAATCAAAAAGAAAAAGTAATTCTGCCCAGGTGAGTCACAGAATCGATCATAGAGTCATTAAGGCTTGGAAAGACCTCCAAGATTCCCTAGTCCAACCGTCAGCCCATCCCCACCATGCCGACTAACCACGTCCCTCACTGCCACATCCACACATTTCTTGCATACCTCCAGGGATGGTGACTCCAGCACCTCCCTGGGCAGCCTGTGCCAGTGCCTCACCGCTCTTTTGCAGAATTCTTCTTAATATCCAACCTGAACTTCCACTGGGACAACTTAAGGCCATTCCCTCTTGTCCTATCACTGTTACCTGGGAGAAGAGGCCAACCCCTACCTCGCCACCACCTCCTTTCAGGTCACTGCAGAGAGCAATAAGGGCTACCCTGAGCCGCCTCTTCCTACCATGGTGAGAAGACTGTTCTGAGCTTTTCATGTAGGATACTGGGGTAACCGACATTAACACAGATTTGCAGATGTTTCCATCTCCCCTTCCACTTTAACCTTACAGCTTTCTCTACAGTTAGATTACTGGCAGCCAAACCATGGATTATTCCCCTTGAGCACAGGGTACTGAGTCACTCAGTTAACAGCCACTCGCCAGCTCCCACCATGAGCCTCCGCTCATGTGAAAATGTCCCGTCCTCATTTAGGCTTGGGTATAATTTGCTATGTCTAAGAAGAAACGCAGTTACTTCACAGGGTGATTCTGGGTGCAACACATCACAAACAGCCCAGTTCTACTGGCACACCAATTTATTCTTTTGTTGTGTCTTGAAGAACAAATAAATATCTTATACAGCTGAAAATGGAAAATGCTTAATAGGCAACCATGGCTCACTCTGAACTACGTCAGGACCTGCAACCCTTTTCTTTCGGCATATCTACCCTAAAGGCACTGTTTTCTCATCCCTTTTCAGAGATTAGGAACTCATCCATTTTCTCTTGATCTATCTCACAGATCCGGTTCATACTGCATGAGATCTGATAGTAACAGCATAAAAGACCAAACCCTACCGACATGAATTCTTTTCTACTCAGTTCAGGAATAAAGTTGCTCTACCAGATGAGAGAGGAAATGCAAATGGTTTTAGCAAAGAAGAATTAAATGAAATCTGATGAATCAAGAAAGGTCAGGTAGTTTAGCTTACTTCTTCTTCCTGGCACCATTTGATTGTATTAATTATTCAAGCACAAACGCTTCCATCCGATTCCTTAATATCTAAGCGTGTCAAATGGCATGATGATCTTAATTTAGTATCTCTGTGTGTCAGGCAGTTACAGAAGACCTAACATTAACATTCTGTTGATGGATGAAAAGGAAACCTGCATTCCAAGTATAATGAGAGGTTCACAAAGAATTTCTGACGTGCATTTCAAGGAAGATTTTTTAAAAATCAGGCATGCATCTGCACCACTTAAATGTGCAAACTAATTTGGAAAGCTTCAGAAAGGAACATCTTGCTCTTCACAGTACAGCCAAAAAACGCAACCAAAAGCCATGGCACAGGTCAGTTCTCAGCTGTGTGAGACTAATTTTTACTGAATCAACTAAAAGGTTATGTAAATATAGGTACATCTCATACTTCTTGATGGAATCATTATAGCTGTAAGTGCAAAGCAAGAATGGCTTGTGGAATGTCAGATGCGTGAAGACGCATTGATAGTACTGTTGAGTCGCTAGTTTTGTTTCTAATTTTCTGGATAAACTACTTTTTGAGTAGGGAGAGAGTTATTCTACATTCTTTCATGACTTCTCTCTATTTCATGTCCAGCACTGGGACAGAGAGGTTTCCATAAAAGAAAAAATGAGCACTGACGAACCTCATAACTCTAAATTCATGGCAGCATTTTGGAAATGCCAGAATTAATTCCAATTTGTTACATTATAAAACTGTTCCTCAGTCTTTTTTATAACTTAACCCACAAGTTCTTTTCTGCTACATATCATTCAGAGATTTTTGAAAAACATCCCTGTCACTTGTGTAATTTTAAAACTAAATTAAAAAAACTAACGCTGCTTCTTCACAGTTAACTTGGTCACAGTTCTCTTACAGCTTTTTTACACCTACATGCTAAGAAGAGGAGGATTTTAGAAGAAAAAATAAAAGAGGAGAAACAAAATATAGCTTACAAAGTAGCACACAGTTTTAGAAATGCTGTGCTGCCAGCCTCCTGTTATTTTCAAGTGGGACGGCTCACATAATGCTGCTTTTTATGTATTCTGTCAGTAAGAAAAAAATCAAATGCTTTTGCTAGTGGATTATGCCTTATTGATAAGATTAGCTCATCCAGGGTTTGTAATCTGCATCTCCATCACAGCATCACTGACTTATGAGGACAGGGCTGAAGAAACTGGGCTTGCTTATGCTTGGGCAGAGGCAGCAAGGGAGGATCGGTTAGCACCTGTCTGGGGGGTAGTTATATGATAACAAAGCCAAAATCTGCTTTATAGTGATGGAGTATACAAAAAAGACAAAGAAAGACAAATTGCATTTTGGGTGGTTCAGGTTGGACTTTGGGGCAAAACAAATTGCGAGGAGGGAGATGCTGCACTGGAGCAGGATGCCCCAAGGGGTGGCGAAATCTCCATCCAGGGAGGTCTTTAAGTTTTTGACAGACAAAGCCACATCTGACAGGATCTCATGCTGGAGCTGGGCCTCCAGAGGGCCCAGCCAAACAGAACACCTACACCTCTACGAGCTCCTAAGCTTCTGGCTTGAAGCCCACGCTAGGAATGAGCACTAGTGCATGAACTTTAAATCACAGAATCATAGAACAGCTTGAGTTGGAAGAGACCTTAAGGATCATCTCGTTTCAAACCCCCTTCCATGGGCAGGGTTGCCAGCCACTGGATGCAATCCGTCAGCTCTGACTGGCAGGGTTTGGGACCCTACAGCCGAAAACAGGTCAGGGCATGGCTGGGAAATGTGAGCTCAGGCAGTGGGCATGGCAAATGTGAAAACTAGACATCCATTAACTGTGGGCCAGTAATCTAACTTGGACCCTAGATCTACACTGCAAAGGGCTGAAAATGTCAACGGCCTGTGAAACACAGGCTAGCTCTCAAATCTTACATCTCTCCCTGAAAAAAAAAAAAAAGAGATACAGGGCTATTATGCCTTCACAGCACTAAAATGAATTGTCTGTCACACTGTGCCCCTTGGCTTGACCAGCAGCCCTTCTCTGGTGGACACCCAGCAGGCTGAACTGACACACCATCTTCCGAGACCCGTGGGTTTCCTCACTTGGTGTTCAGCAATATTCGTAATCACTGCTGGCAAACATGAGAGCAGAGTTCAAAAACAAAGGGAAAAGGTGAGAAAAATTTAATAGTGCTACTCACAGAGACTTCTCCTGTCCTGGAAAAAGAGTGAAGTTGAATAAACAATTGTTTTTTAGTGACTTCTTCTTAACAAAAAGCTGAGACGATTTGGAGGTTGAATATTTGAGAAATTTCTGCCTGTTTCCATACAAACCATTCAGTCACCTCTACAATGGAAAATGTCACCCCTAGCCACCAGAATAATCTGTTTGATAAGGTTACGACTGAGTCAAAGGTTTTAGAGTGGAAATGGAACTAAGTCTTCAGCTTAAATCATCACATTTTCTGTCAACAAAGAAATGACATCAATGTCATCATAGTAAAACAAATTGACAGCAAAACCTCTCAGACTCTTTCCTGTACTCCCCTTCAAGGAGATGCTATATAACTGTTTTTACTAGCTTTTTACATCTCTTTTTCTGTTAGAATAATGCATATAAATGAATTAGATGATACCTACGAAAATGTTGCTTTTTCACTACAGAAAGCATTATAAAATCTAGGGAATTGTAGGTCTTGACGGAGCACACCCACTGCTTAAGTTGACAGCTCTTAACTGAAAGTGACAACATTTTAAGCACTTTCAGAGATGGAGGCTTTCTGTTCCCATTGGCCATCCTTGGTGAAAAGTGCAACTCCTACCAGGAGGATAAAGGCAAAATAATGTTGAAGCTGCATTTTGAGATCTGCCTAGTGCTGGCTGAGAACAAGCTCAAATTCATTCTGTTACTCTATCAAGAACAAACCAAGTGCTATTCAAGTGCATTTAACACACAAAATAGACTCAAAACATGATTAAATTGTATTTTATTTATCACTCAAACCACTTGATCTCTTGGGATCTTGTAATAGCAGATGCTTTTTCAAAATCTATTCAGGAGAACTGAACATTTTAAGCACTTCTAAAAAAGCATATGCAATAGAATACAAAAAGCCTTCATCAAGTGACATCAACACTGATATCCATGACTGATAAATAAGGAAATGAACAAAAGCCTGTGGCTGGCCATCAGTGGTAACGTCATTCATATGATGCTATAATGAATTGATACGAACCCCTCCCAGCTGGCTTTCTGTCTCATACATATGGGCAATACACTATTGACCATACTTTTATCATTATTGACTGAACAGTATTATCTTTGAAGTAATAGTCTTGATGCAATTTGTAAACTTCAAGCGAGAACCCAACATAAACAGCATCGGCATTTTAGACATTTTGTCTGGCACGAACAATTATTTTTCCAAGACTATGAAATACTAGTACTGAATAAAATGCACATGATATGAAAGTCAGTTATTCATGATTGCAATTAAACCCAGCTATATATAACATTTCAATTATACACATAGTTTATATGTACATTATTGTTGAAAGATCTATTTTCCTTTTCAAGCGACATGATCTGTAACTGGCAAGTACAACAAAATCAAAGAAAACTTGCTTCTCAGGCTGTCTATGTTTAGAAAACTCTACTCAGCTCACATTTTTAACAGGACTACTGAGAAAATGAATGTAACCTGAGGGGCAATGTTAGGAGAAAATTTTATGAGCAGTTATTTGGTGTTTATAGTACTCTGGGTATTGCTGTTTGTTCTTCACATCCATTTATTTTGCTTTAGCTGTTACAGACACTGAGGCAGATGCTTCAGAAATACCTAACAGCTTTAAACACTCAAGACTGGCAGCTGCTTTACCAAGGCCCACACTTTCACATTCAAATCACAGTAGGTCAAGTTTTGCTAACAAAACTGCCATCTAAATAAGGAGAGCTTCAGCCTTTCCTGAAATTTTGGCACCTCCAGCATAAAACACAGCATCCAAAATCTAGCAAGATGAATTCCTGCTATAGCTGGCACAGCGCAGCCCGTTGGCTTTGCTGGTGTGAACATCACCCTGCTCCCACCACTGACTGACAGTGGACTTCTCACTGCAGGGGACTGCACTTTCCCTTGGAAGTCAGAAAAGCAGAGATCACAGATTCAGATGAGGCAAGAAGTAAGCCTGTGGGCCTCCCATTTCCCAGGGAAATGTTCAGAGTAACAGGCTACTTCGTAAAAATAGTCTTTGTCTGTGTTTCCAAGTAAAAATGCAACTGCTGAATTTGGCATTAAACTCAGTGAGGCTGACATGTGTGAAGAACATGACCTGAAAATGGGCCAGCGGGGAACTTATAAACTAACTTGCTTTATCTCCGAATTGCCAGACTCTAGCTAGTAGATGGGTACCTTTGCATCAGGGCTCTTTAAACTTCCACAACACATCTGAAGACACATCTACAACTAAGCAGCTGGTGGATGGCTTTCTTTGATGTTTGCCTAACTCCTGTTTCCCACGCTACAGCAGATGTTCTGGTCTTGCCAGAAATGGTTTATTTCATTTACACTAGGAAGACTCAACCACTGCAGGAATTAAACTCAGGTCTCCTGAAATGTAATCTGATTTCTTATCCACTGTATATGCTTCCTCTGCACTGGCTAATATACTTGCCAACATCTCCAGAGATGAAAACTCTGTATTCTCACTCTTGTGGCCACCAACCGAAAAAGATGAAAAGGGTGGTGGCGTAACATGAGGCCTTGGTTCCAGGACCATATTTCAAATAGATTATTAGAAATGATTTGGTGACATTCCTAGGCATTCTAATACAGGTTAAAAGAAGAAAGAGACAGCATTATCATGTACACTCGGCAGTACAAGTTGCTTTGCAACTGAAATACATGTTATGAGGATTCATTCCAAACATTCTTCTCAGTTATAATGATACTTACTTGAGAGGAGAGAGAGAAGGATATTGCACTCAACTTTGCAAACTGACCTGTAGATAACAAAGGATAGAAAACAAGAACATGACAAATTAAGCCAGTGAGCAGCCAGGTCGTGTATTACTCTGAAGAAAGCCATGCACAAGCCTAGAAATAAAGACTGTAATTACGGACCCAGAAAACAAACCCAATGAAAAGTGCCTTACACAACACATCCAGCAAAAGACTAACAAGAACACAACTGCTAACAGATGTGGGAGCATCAGCACTGTTATTGCTTACTCTTGTGCACCAAATGTGATTTTTCTGGTACAAATAGTTGTTATTTACAACAT
This sequence comes from Numida meleagris, assembly GCF_002078875.1. Classification (NCBI taxonomy): domain Eukaryota; kingdom Metazoa; phylum Chordata; class Aves; order Galliformes; family Numididae; genus Numida; species Numida meleagris. The sequence goes on along the minus strand of NC_034410.1, from coordinate 105,964,724 downwards.
GCTTCAAAAAAAGAGAGAGAAAGAGGTTCCCTGCCCCAGATTCCCTTGTGCATCCTGAGTGTTCTGCTCACTTCAGAATTTTGCTTGAAAATTTTGCTTGAAGACAAGGTGACACAAAATAGCAAGAGTGGGTTTTGACCAACCATTTTCCATGCTAGGCTACATCTACACATTTTTCTAAATGTGCTGCTTTCACAAAAAGTGAGATCTTTAATAACGTAAGAACGGTTACCATATTGTTACTGAGGTTACCATTCTGTAACCTTAGTAGGAGTTCTCCCTCGCAGATTATCTCAGCTGACAATTTCATTATGACAGCTACAGCCACCAGTTATTTTTTTGCTATCCAGATGAATTCAGTGTACACATGGGTACAAACAGTAAAATAGCCTGTAATAAATTCCAATGATTTTATGCATAAGGAGAATAGTTCACCTGGCTATTGTTCAATAGGATACCCTAAAACGGTAATTTTCCAGATTTCTTTCATTTTTTCAAGTGGAAAGCAAGCCATGGCTTCGTCTCTAGGAACTACCAGTGACAATAGTGGAAAAAGGAATAGCATAACAAAACACCACAAATTAACTGCAAAGCACAGAGAGCAAGCCAAGGCAAAAGCGTGTGTCTCAGGAGCAGTATGTGATATTATCCAACCAACTCCCAGTCACCCTGGAGGTTCCGACTAACTTAATACATAATTTTGCTTGCTTAAACATGTTCCCTAATCAAAAGGGCATCAGATATAGTAGGAAGGACCTCTCATACACATTGCATCCTTTGGGACTGTGGTTATCAACTAAAAATAGTTTCTACTTCTAAGTTACTGCTATCAAATAATTGCCTGATAGGAGCTGACAACCTGACAGACAGTGAAGTACATTAAAAAATTTCTTTTGGAAAAATTCTCTTAAATTGAACTTGTCTAGAATAAGGATTTTCTATTGCCTCCGTTCACTCGGGTGTAGCCTTGCCCGACCTAAGTTTAAGAGGAGTTTTATTCTGACATCGTCAAGGAGATCTCCTCCCCTTCTGTGTATGTTGTTGGAAGACAGTAAAAAAAACTATTCTTAACTGAAGCAAGAGTAACATCCAGGTCTATTTAGCAACATTTGCCACTTCTGCTACACAAGGAATACCCTTATTTTGCATTGTATTTGTGTACTCAGTTTTGGGCATGTACAAAATCTCGTTGTAACTTGTGTGTCGTGTAACACTGTTACTGTATATTGTACTTCCATAGTGTAATCGAAGTTCAGTCAAACTGGCCTACCACCCCTTCCAGATAAAGAATTTTTACCAGCAGTAATAACATTTATTATTTGGTGCTTGATAGCTGTCACTGTGGATGTATTCCTTCTTAGCAACTGACAGTTACTTTCTGTTACACCAGCAGTAGCAGCTCATCTTGTTCAGAAGTTTAAAGACTGTCATTTTTGTCATTTCCTAGCTTGGATTAAAAAAAAAAAAAGTGACAAAAAGACCCATGTCATCCACTGTTGCCTTAGTATATATATCCCATAACAATACTGCTGCTGCTGTCACCATGTCCTTAGTGACCTTTGCAATTAAATGAGTTTTGGCAGGTTACCATGAGCCTGTAGCAGACTGAGGTAAACAAGCCCCCAGTAGATGCTCATCAACCTCAAAAATACCTGCAATTTTGATATGAGGCAATGAACTTTTTAAGACTAATTAATCCTAGCAGCTTTGCAGAAGAGGCAACTACAAGAACTGCCATTTTTTATTAGATGAAGAGCCTATCAGTCCCAGAATCCCATCTCTGAAGTGACCATCAGTGGACACTACAGAAAACCTACCAGCAAATCTGCTGTCTGGAAGGTGCTTTTGAATTTGATTTCTGTACTGTTGGTCTCTCAATATCAGCTAAATCCTTTTTTTTTTTTTTTTTTCACATTTATACTTTTGGTCTCTGTTACACTCCATAGTGGTGAGATCCAAATTTTAATTGACCACCATGTGGGAAAAGACTTATTCTTGCTTGCTTTAAACCTGCTCCCTAGTAACTGAATTGGGTATGTCCTATTATAAACATTACTACTATCATTATTACAAGATGTGAGTTTTATATTAGTACGATCCAAGTCAGAATAACTTAAAAAATGGTGATAGTTTATTACAGCAGGCAGAAGTGGAGACCGCTGCACAGGCAGGACAGGCTATCTACAGAATTTCAGGCCCCTCTGTCAAATTAGCTTTTCTTGGACTCTCAAACAAATGCCCTTTGAAAACTTCCTCAGGGGGCATTTAATGACAAATCCCCAGGCTCCAGTATACTAGACGCTTGTTGAATACTTGGTTCTCTAGGATATAATTCATTCCAGACCCTCTCCTCCCTTCTAGATTCTGAAAATGACAATGGCACTGACACACAGACTGTATTTAATCTTCAGTTCACAGTGGAGAAACCATTATGAATGTTTTCCACCACTGGAGGAAAACAAAATCTAAATATAACAAGAGCTTGGCTTAATACCACAAGCCAGCCTCTGTGATATGGAGCACGGAGGTCTAAATGACGCAGCAGGAACTGGCAGAGAACAAGCTCAGAGGCAGTTCTGGCCCACCTGAGGCCTTGGTAAGGATAAAGACTACTGTTGTGAGCCTCAAGTGTGGTCCTTCTGGGCATGCACAAAAGCTAGATGCACACACGCCTACAGAAGAGAACAGCAACAGTTTTCAGAATTTGGAGTTTTTGGAAAGGCTGAGAGACCTGGGTCTACTCAGACTAGAGAACAGAAGATAGAGGGAATCTGCTCAATATTTATAAATATCTAAGGTGTGGGAGGCAGCTGGATAAGGACAGACTCTTTTCAGTGGTGTGCAGTGATACGACAAGGAGCAACGGCCAAAAACTGGAATATATGATGTTCCACACAAATACGTGGAAGAACTTCTTCACAGTGAGGGTGACAAAGCATAGAACAGGCTGCCCAGAGAGCTTGTGGAGCCTCCTTTGGAGATATTCATGGTCTGCCTGGACGCCTACCTGTGTGACCTATTGTAGGGAACCTGCATTAGCAGGGGGTTGGACATGATGATCTCTAGAAGTCCCTTCCAAGCCCTGCAATTCTGTGATTCTGTGAATGTGGCTGCTCTAATAACTGAAATCACACCCCAGGGCCCAGGACAGAATAAGAAAGGCTCTAGGTAGCTCTGGCATGTAATTATTTCTTGTTTATGGAGATGTATCGGCAGCTCCTTTTCCCACCTGGTACGCCTCATCCTGCAGCTTCTGCTTCAGGTACTCCTCCATCTTCAGTTCATTCTCCAGCTGGCGGACAGAATCATTCTCATAATTTTCATCATCTGCTCTGACAAAAGGATCTCCATCTTCTGTAACCCTAAAGACAATTATTCATAAACAGGCCCCTGAGATGAATGACATTCAGAATGAATACAACCTCACTTTATTGTAAAGTCTGAGGACAGCAGGATACCTTTGCTCCAGCCACATGCACCACCAGGTAATAATGTCCTGGAAGTGGAAAACACTGATGTTATTTGCCCTCTCCAGTGGTCTTGTACTGATGAAGTAGACCAAAGGGCATATTCTGCTGAAGGTGTTTCGGGTGTATGGAAATGAGTAATTGAAGTCCTCAATAACTGCTTTGCGAGTAAAACAAAGCGTAAGAGGTTGAACTAAAACTAATAGGAAAGACGCCTATTGATAAGACTCCAGTTCTGAAAATAAATCGGTTTGTTGATCAATTGGTCAATAAAAAAGCATTCTGTCTTTTTCAGAAAAGAAACCATTTCTTTTTTCAGTGTGCTCCAACAGGCTCTTAGGTCTGGATAAGAAGGGATTGGGACTGCAGAGGATATTAAGGGGCAATGCTGTCCCACAGTCTCCACACTGCCCAAGTGTCCTAGAGTTGACATGAGATAGCTCACACCTGAAGGCATCCTAAGCTCTGGTCTTTCAAGTGTACTTGCTTGAAAGCAGTAGCTTACTACTATCTACTCATAAAGCTGTCCTCATTTGGATTTAGACTTTTTTTGGGTATTCCAATAGTTGAGAGGGTGAGGCAATATTTCATGCTGCATATTGTCTTCAACAGAAAGAGAGTGGGATTACAAAGGTGAATTGAGCAGGTACCCACATGTCACTGCGCATGGATCCAGTGGCAGCAGCACTGTGGATGTACCCTGGCTTCCGGGCATGGATCTGCGCAAGGAAAGCCTTCTCAGATGTTGGAGATGGAACAAGGTCATCAAAATGAGTCCGTCCAAATTCAGAATCCACGTTGCTTTCTGTCTCACTGCCCACCTCTGTGAAGCCAAAGTTGACAGATGTTTCCATTTAACTTTCATAAGATTAAGTGTACCAGTCTATTTCTCTAAACCTTTCTCTGTCTTTCCAGCTTAGGGAGGCCATCTCATCATCGTGAATGCAGCAGAATGTAGTAGAATACTATTCTACATGTATCTGTAGATCTAATGGTCTTCTTGTGGTGGGACAGAATAGTGAAGCTTTTGCTTATATGGCTTATCAGGTAGGATATTTTCATGAGTATACTATATACTGCATTTTACAAAAGTTCCTACATATTCTATATTGAATGAAATTTCTAAAGACTGAAATCCCTCTTCCATGCCACCCCAGTCATCTCTCTAAATGGAAATTTCTCTTTATGGAATGGAAAGTTACCATCAATTAGGGTGCTTTCACAGCCACTGATAAAGTTTTCTCTCAGGTACAACAATTACCTGAAAAGGCCATTTTCCTAAGAAACCAGTGGCAAACTTCTCAAGGAATTTTTGTTGCATTCAGCTGCATCTTTAAAACCATGGCTTTCAAAACGCCTGTATTCTGAAGCTGTTATCTGGGGACTTCCTTTTCTATAAGCATAAAAAGCTTTAAAACTACATTATACTGCTTTCTTTGTTGTTTTACATGCTCCTAGCTCTAATTTTTTATAAATATATATGAAATATCAATGCGTTGACTATCCACCCTTTCAGCCTCACTCACCAGAATTTAGTTCTTTTACCAAAGAAGACATCGTGTTGGTGATTGAATCTGCTGCCACCAGCAAATCATTTCTTAAGTTTCGTCTTGCACCTGAAGCAAGAGACAGACAAAACAGTGTTAATATTCTTCACAAGACATATGTTTTCCTGTTCAAAGCAGTTTTAACCCTGCTGAAAGCTGCCATTGTGACGATTCAGGGTATCAAAGACCTTATGAGGGACACGTGCAGAAGAGTTCTCTCCAGAATGGCCTAATTTACTTATGCTGTATGCAAGAGCAGAAGCCTACCCTCATGCTTCATTTAATCACAATGCCAGATATGTGGAGATTATTCATTGACATCAAGCTTGCATTTGTGCGGTGACACCAGCAGACTAGGCCTGGAAGATTAAATCCAGCATGAACTCATTTAAAATGTCTGTGGGGGAGGAGGAAAGAAATGAAGTGTTTTCTGTAAGTTCCCACAGTTCTGTTTAATGACACCATTATTGCTAGGTATTTGCCAGATAATTATGGCAAATGTTGAAGAAACACACTTGACCTCATCAAGACTGATATGGATTTTCCTTCTCTGTTCCCTCTCAGCCTCTGCTGCAGCTGAAGGATTTTTTTGTATATTTCATAATTTCCTTTTTTTTTTTTTTAATAAAAGAAGCACTATTGCCTCTCTTAACAGCCCCAGGCTGCTTTTAAACTCTTTTTAATAATGAATCTAGAAGTGCTTCCCTGCTGGACCTGGCAATATTCCCTTAATCATCAATCATGAAGGATTCTTGTGAGCTGCATGAAAAACTCTTCCCCTAGGAGCAGGCTGTTGGTAACACATGCTTCACTCCCCCAGATCCCAAACATAGCTCCTATTGTGGCTGAATAATCAGTATATCCCACAGAACCTCTAATCTTCCAGACTGATTTATTCACAGGAACTTGCAAGGATTCAATTGCTGTAGATTCTTCAGAATGGGCTGAATGTAAAACAATACATTTTAAAAACTTCAAACCCTAAGGTTTCCTTCCTTTTTTTCCTTTTCCTTTTCCTTTTCCTTTTCCTTTTCCTTTTCCTTTTCCTTTTCCTTTTCCTATTCCTTTTCCTTTTCCTTTCCCTTTTCCTTTCCAATATACCACTGTTAGCAGATGGTTCCTGGAGTGTAAATCAAAGTAGTTAATCTCTCTCTTACATACACAGGAACACTCAGACAGCCACTCCCTCTCTAAAGTTGTCTCGGATTTGTATCTCTAAACTACAGCAAACTCTACAGAGAAAAAAAAAACAACACAAGAGAAACAGTGCTTTAACCACGGCTTGTTTGCATTACGTATATGGAGACAGGTCTCTGCAGGCGCAGTGCAGAATGGAACACAGTATGTCAAGATGTGACAGAGCGGCTGGTTTCGGGTTCTGTGGTTTTGACCTCCCCGCCTAGGGAATGTGGTAAATGACATAAAGCCAGATATTCATCAAACGCTGCAGTTTTTAAATGTGATCACTTACCTTTTGTATTGCTTTCTCTCTTGAATAAAACACACCTATATGCTTTAAAAGCATTTGCCTGGGGCAAATTAGTATTATTTATGGATACATTATTGTTGCCACTATCTTATTTGTCATAGTCTTAGCTCTGGAAGAAATTGTTTAACAACATCACAGGAGTTAGTGGTCCACATTTTTGCCTCTGTCAATTTTTTTCACAGCCAAAAAAGAAAAATACGTCTTGACTGTTTCTTTTCTCACAGAAAATGAGGCATCTATCAGCCTGGTGTGTTGGGATTAGGAACTACGCCTAAGTAAAACACGTTCAATACATGAATTGACTAGGACTCTAGTAGAAAGTTCTTCATTGCACTATAGATTCGATCCTTGCTGTAAGATACAGAGAGATAGTGCCCAGTGAAGTGTAGGGGTAGGGCTGCATGAGGGCTGAATTGGGTTCTTAGCAACAAACACACATTTGCTCTAGCAGGGGAACTCCAGAGTCCCACTTACATTTTCACTTGTACTACTGAAACAGGGCAAAAATTGTTCAAATAAAAGAACTGCAGTGAGGTAAATACTTCAGAAGAAAGCAGATTAGAAAAAGAAGGAATTGTTTCCTCATTCAGGTCACATGGGCTATTTGCTTTCTTCAGCATTCAAGATAATCACTTAACCTGTGGCCCCAGAAATTCAAAACAGTTTAAAATTTATTCCTACTTGACAAGACAGTGGAATGAGAAATGAGAAACACGGTGCGGCCTGCAGCAGTTTTATGAAAAAGCAGAGGAAGGGCTCACCGAGACTTCCCGGCTCGGTTCCTGTTTAGTCTAGTCAGACCTTCTTAGAGGCATAAAGCAAAAGGGCAAGGGACAACAGCCACAGGTTGCATCAAGGGACACTCAGATGTGAGGACAAAATATTTACGTAAGAGACAGGGTCAAACATTGGAGCAGAGGCTGTGAAAGATGCACAATGGAAGCCATCCAGAGCTCAGCTGGTGAAAGTCCTGAACGACTGCATCTTGGTTTAAAGCTGGCTTTTTTGGGGCGGAATGTGGTGGCCTACAGAGCTTTTCCTACCTGAACTAATCCTATGGTTGTAGCATAGATTCTTTAGCAGTTTTCATGTAAAAAAACCACACTGATAGTGCTTTGCTGAGGTCAATGACAACTTTTCTTATTCTGGCTAAAAGAATTCATTAAATGGCATAGTTGTCCAGTTTCTGCTTACCTGCCTGCCTGGAAAGCAAGGTCTGACAGCTGACAAAGTTGATATTTGACAGTGAAACGCAGTTGTGGATTTCACAGAATCACAGACTCACTAATTCAGGGTGGAAAAGACCTCTAAGATCATCTAGTCCAACCATCAGCCAGACCCACCATGCCCACTAACCATGTCACTCGTACTGACATCTCTACATTTCTTGAACATCTCTGGGGATGGAGATTCCACCACCCCCTGGGCAGCCTGTGCCAGTGCCTGACCACTCTTTTGGAGAAGAAACTTTTCCTAATATCCAACCTGAACTTCCACTGGGACATCTTAAGGCCATTCCCTCCCATCCTATAGCTGTTACCTGGGGGAGAACAGGCCAACTCCCACCTCACCACAACCTCCTTTCAGGGGGCTGTAGAGAGCAATAAGGTCTCCCCTGAGCCTCCTCTTCTCCAGACTGAGCAATCCCAGCTCCCTCAGCCCCTCCCCGTAAGACTTGTAGTCCAGTCCCCTCGCAGCTTTGCTGCCCTTCTCTGGACATGCCCCAGGGCCTCAGTGTCTTTCTTGCAGTGAGGGGCCCAAAACTGAATGCAGCACTTGAGGCGCGACCTCACCAGTGCAGAGTACAGAGGGGAAAAATATTTGTTTTGTTTTGTTTCATTGCATGCAACTCAGAAGTTCAAGTTCATTTAGTCATTAACCACATGAAACAACAATTTTTAAATAGTTTCCAAGTACCTCAGACAAGCTCCTAACGAGACTTACTTTGTGCAAAGGCTTCCTGCACGTCTCCTCCCACTCCGGTCAGAGAGTCCTGAGGTGTGTGGGTGGGCGTGGAGCAGGCAGAGGCAGACCTGATGGGCATCGGGATGGGTCGGCTGATGGTGTGGCTAGGCGAGGAGCGGGGGGAACCTGCCCCTTGGGTCTGCAAAACAACCAAGCAGATAAACGGGTCCTTGTGAGAGCCCTCATCCTCAGCGCAAAGGCATCATGCTGTTTGTAGATGGGTTGTGTAATGCTAAAAAGAAATGTACTGGAGTCAGTTGTTCGTTTGCAGACAGCAATGCTCCAGTGTACAAAAATTATAAGTAGGAAAATATGAGTGAAGATCTGACTTCCTCAAAGCATGGGAAAATGTCAGGCAGCTAAATTAAAAAAAAAAAATAATAAAAAATCCAAGTTAATAAACACCAAAGCATAGGCCTGCTCCCTGCCCTCTCTCACTCCCCCGGTTCACATGTGCATGTGGTAAAACACGACTGATTTGGATGTGAGAAGGGGAGTGATGCTGCACTCAGGCACCTCACAGGCCCTCACCGCCAAGTGAGCTGCTCATGGCCAGGCCCTCCACCTCCTTGCTGAGTCCCACAGGGCCCAGGCAGCCACATGGCCACATGAAGGCTGACACGCTCAATAACTAATACAGCCTCAGGCCTTTTCTTTGGGTCTAGAGAACTATTTTAAGTTGCTCCTAAATCATACACCGTTAAATTGTTTGCTCTGCAGGATATACTCAGGCAGTCCCAAAACACTGTGGGGATGGGGCCTTTATAAATCCTGCTATGGATTCAGCTGCTGGAAGCTAACCTGTTTTCACACCAACCATATAAAATGTCATGCTGTTAGCACCTTGTGGTTAGTATCACTTAGTTGAAATTCAAGCAGACTTTACGAAATAATAATTTTTACCAGGGTGAGTGATACCAAGAGACACAGTGCCCTTTTCCCTGACTGCCTCAGAGCCCCTGGGAATGCATGTCCACATAAAGAAAAATGAATGTCCAAGCCCACGCCAAGCTGCACACATCCTTAATGACCGAAATCCTGGAGGATGGAGGTGGCTGGAGAACTTTTACACAGTGTCTATAACATGTACGCCTGTTCGTTTACAGAGAAAAGTAATATATGGGCTGTCTTTCCCTCACCTCATGTTCATTTTGAGAATTCAGAAGGATTTCTTAACTATTCCCATGCCATTTCTTTTGACTCCTGCAATGGCTACCACAGCGGCCCAGTTAAGGTTTGGCAAATACATTCTAAAAAAAGACAGTGGCAGATCATAAAGGAAGGAGGGCATCATTGCCCTTGACATTTTTATAAATTCCTGCCCCTAACCATAAATTATGTATCAGGATACTAAGCTATTTGTTCATTTCTATCACCCCTTTCTAAGAGACATTACCACCAGGGAGACATCAAGGTTTATGAGGAATAAGCACATTAGTGAAGGAAGAATAAAGGATTTAATACATAAAATTTCTCTAACGACCAGTTTTAGAACATTTAAATGATAGATGAAAGGGAAGTCAAATATATAAGGGCCAGATGCTCTCCTGTTTCTGGAATCATCTGTCCCCACAGCAGCAGCAATTCTGATCTCTGCTCCACAAGGGGCTGAGCAAAAAGTGCCCTCGAGATGCTCCAGGGTTTTTGGAGGTCACACCCCCTGCATGTCAGGCAAGGCACCTGGGAGCTACAACATCTTTCATGCCTCAACTCCTGTATCAAACAGATCTGCTAAAGAATTTCTTGTTCCCAGTTCCCTCTTTTTCTACTCCTTTTTCCTCAGCTCCCCTTTGCCTTTGGTCATAGTTCTGGGAAACACTAATGGTGGGAACTTTCAGAGAATATGAGAAAAAAGGGATGAAATTTGTTTCCTATAACCAAGTCACATTTAAGGAATGAACTTCATAATAGGCGTTTTATTTACTAAAAATAACAGATGCCTGCCAGTACTTCTTCACTGGAATTTTCCCACAAGAGAAATGTAAAAGCTGCACACCAGTGCTTAGTGTTGCATTTGCTTTACAGCTATGGCTGAGACCTTGTGTTTATGATAAACAGTGCTTTCTTATCTGTAGCTTTCAGTTTTTGAACAAAGTGTTTGGGAAGCATAGAGGAATGAAGCATTTGGATCTCACTGTCCAGCTAAAAACTATTCAATTTTTATATTATTTAGACAACATAAGACAGGTAAGACAGAAGTAATGAAGACAATGCTGAAATAGGTGGATATTAGGGAATGCCTGATGTAAGAGAAGCAAACACTTATCCTACTTGGTTTCAGCTCAGCCTAAGTTTGTGGGACAGGAGTGCTCTTAGGATTGGATTCCTGCTTAGTGACTATCAGGTGAAATGTGATTTTCATGGGCTGGAGCTCCTGAAGCCCGCAGAGAACATCAGTAATGACTTCTTGCTAATTTGAGCACAGAAATCTAGCACCTAATTGCTCCCAAAGTAGCCAGCCCCACCAGTTGAGGACTAGGGCATGCTGAAAAAGAAGCTAGGACAGTGACCACCAAAATGTAGATGACTTCAGGTTTTACGCCACAATTGGCTGCAGTTGTCAGTGTTCCAGTGCCTTTTAGGAAAACCTGTGTTTTATTTAATTCACCATCTCTAGTTATCGTATTAAGGATCTGAAGTTAACCCTTGCTAGACAGGAGAAGGTTTCCCATCATTAAGCATGATGCATGCTTAGGAGAAAAGGCTCGGAGTGGAAGCAGGAGCTTTGGTGCACTGCTCCCTCTGCCGGGACTGTGCAGGGATCACAGATGTGAAAGCGTGTCCCACAGCCTTGTCAGGTAGTGAAGAAGCAACACGGACATGAAGAACTCATTATCCTTTCTCAAGAAAGGGCAGCAGAGAAATAGAAAGTTCATAAGCGTTAGATGATTTGCCAGATGGCTCATTCCAACTGAATTCATCCAGAAATTAATTTCATCTTGTTTCTCTCAACAGATCATGAAATGGCACAGTGTAATGAGGATCACTGCATGGAAACTCTGAGAGTAATTCCTGAGCAACATCATCTCATGTTCAGCATGGCTATTACTCTGTGAAGAAAAATTCACATCCCATAATAGCCCAAAAATGAGCTTTCACTTATACTGACCAGTGAACATTCTACATAATAGGGAAACTCTTTTCATGTTGCGAGCTTCTCTTTTGTGAATGGAGGAGCCTTTTAACAGTGCTGCACAGAACTACATGGATGGCTCTTACACAGAGGTGCTATTTCACAGAAATACTTGGGATGGAGGGACTTTGAGTACAGCTTGAATACACCTAGTATTTGGTCAGATTTTATTTTTGGGTGCCACAGATTGATGCTTTATAAAAATTAGCCAAAATGCAAAGTGGTGTTTTTTAGCCCAATATTTTTCCAAGATCCATTTCAATACTAAAAAGCTCCAAACGAACTAAACCCTCTAAAATTTAAAACTGCCCTTTTAAATTTAGGTTACAGAAGACAATTAGAAACTACAATACTGTCCTGAAGACTGACAGGACTATCATTGCAGGCTTTAGAAGATGTGTACACCATGCTTTGACTTTCCTGGATTTCAAATTAATTGTTCTAATTTAAACTCAGTTATATTTTTCTTATAGTTCCAAAGTTCTCATTACATTTTCAAAACATTTTCTATGGTGGAAGTGTTCTTTAATTCATATGCTAGTTTGGTTTCACTACATACGTTCTGGTTTTTTATATAATAAGTGAACTTATTTAGAAGCATGAGAAAAAGATCAAGACTCCTTGTAGTCATGACTCACATTCTAAGGGGTTTGATTATAAAAATCGCTCCAACATACTTGAAAATAATGTGTGAAAGAAGTGCAAGATATTAATTTTGGTCAAAGGAATATGCACGCATTTCAAGCAAAGGAAGTAAAATAAATCACAGGAACACAGTCACATTTAGGAGTTAGTGAGGTCTCCAATACGTAGGCAACTTACTGCCTGTTTCAATTCTTCTTCCTAAAGAAAAAGAGGATCAGCACATTAGATTAACCAGGACATAAGTGAGGAACGGAAGAAAAAACTTGGAGCACAGATTTAAGCTAAAACCGCGATAGCTGAGAATGTGTCCAGGTGATGGTTCTATCTCTGAGCAGTCTGAAACACCAGAACAGTGTAAAGTGTACAGAAAGCAACTGCAGCCTCCTACCCTAAGGTCTCTTTGTTCAGGCAGTGCAATGACAGCAGGCTGAGCTGACTGCTAGTTGCAGCTGTGAAGCATTTCATGGATGGAGGGAAAAGCATCTTCTCTACTCCTAGCTTGCAAAAATCTGCTGGGTGCTTGGCTGACCCCACTGCTCAGGTGCCACCAATTTCTGCACTGTGGCCACAGACGACTGTGTCTGAGGAGATAGACTTAAGGGGTCCAACACCATTTGATGCAAATAGATGTTGTTTAATGGATTTCCTTGAAATTCTCTCTGCTTTTATCAGAGCCACATTTGACTCAAGCCACAGTGAATTTCCATGTGCTCATTCAATCTGGCATAGCAAAAAACAAACACTCTCATGCCATTCAGAATTCTTTCTTTCAACGTGAATTTCTGGTGTTGTTTGTCCTGAGGCATAGCAGGAAAAATGGAGCTAGACTCAAAGAAAGATATATTTTTGACCTTACCCTAGCCTCTCTTAAAAGTGCATGTGTATGGATACCTCAGCTTTTAAGTGAGATCCTTTCTTGAGGTATGTTTCATCTTGTTAACACAGGCCTCTTTCTACATTTATGAAAATGATCAACCGTTACTGGGGAAGCACTTTCAGAGAGCAATAGACTGAAGTCCAGAGATGCTGTCAAATCCTGCTGCCAATAAGTGAAACAGGACTGTATAGCATCATGCTACACTATTATTCAAATGATTGTATTATTTACTCCATAGTATGGAACCTGTCTCTACTACTGTTCCATCCATTTAGCAGTAGATGACAACGATGATGTGTTATTGCAGGAACACCATCATCTGATCTTCATTTAAAAGCCCTGAATTTGAAGGTAAAAGCAACAAATAGAAAGGGGAGGTCACAGAGCCAAGTTTTATTGTGGAAATCAACAAGTTCTGCAGAATTCTGCACTCGTCTCTCCTCTCTGTCAAAGAAAAGGGCTCTGCCCTTCCTCCTCGGTAGTACCAAATGCATAATCCTTACCTTCAGCAGTTTCATGAGGCCTTCTAATTGAACCATAAGCTCTCTTCGGCTCTCCTGGAGAGCAGACATCCTCTGTTCCAGCTCGTCCTTCCGCTGTCTGAGAAACAAGCAGATACAATCAGACCTTATCACTCAACAGCTTTTAACCTCATCCAGTGCCTAGAAAGCAGGGCTATGCGTAGGCTATGGAGTTCCCTCATACCAAGAATATTCGTGAGACTGAGTACAGTGATTAGGAAAAATACAGACACTGACACAGATCCTTCTCCAAAGAGCAAATGGGGTTCAAGATTGTGTACGCTTTCCCTTGTGGGAATGCCTGGCAGTGATTTCATTTTTCTATCTAAGAATCTCTCCAGTCAATAACCTCGCTAACTGTCAGGAGAAATTAAAGCCGTGCCCTGAAGGACAGGAAATTACAGCAGGGGCACTGCACAGGGCAAGATATGAAAGAAGCTAAGAGAGTTCAGAAATTCAGCCAGAAAACCACAGTGAACTTCTTTTGTTCCCATCTTTTCAGAAAGCAAGTGTAAGACTATCACGCAGCGGAGCTATAATTGCTTGAAAATAGCTCTTTGGGCTCTAAGTCTAGTGCTGCTCCTGTGGCACTGTGAATACCGGGCCACCCCACGCGTGGCAGCCAATTCGTGCCCCACAGCCAGCAATAGCTTTGATCCTGTACAGCTCCAGTGCACTGCAGGGACATACAGCACCACAAGTTCCATCGACACTGCATTGTGTGAGAGGTCCCTAAGTGAAAGCAGTATGGAATTGCTGCCTGCTGGAAGCCATGCTGTAATTAAAATTGTTACTGTTGAAAAAGGTATATCTTGGGTATATCTTATACATGACTATGTTGCAAATTGAATAAAAAAAACTATGCCATTATCCTTGTACTACCTGTAAAACATGACTTTCTCCTAAAGGCCTCACCTAGAACATTGTGCGCAGTTCTGGGCTCCACAATATAAAAAGAGTGTTAAGTAACTTAAAAGTGGCCAGAAAACAACAAAGCTGGACTTGTAAGGCACGTCATGTGAGGAGAGGCTGAGGACATTGGGTTGCCCAGCCTAGAGAAGAGGAAGCTGAGAGGTGACCTCGCTGCTCTTTGCAGCTCCCTGAGGAGGGGAAGCAGAGAGGTGCCGGGCTCTGCTCCTTGGGAACTGATGGAGGATGGGAACAGCACAGAGCTGCACCAGGAGAGGGTCTCACTGGGCACTGCGAAACCTTTATTTACCGTGAGGGTGGTCAAACACTGGAACAGGCTTCCTAGAGAGGTGATTGAGGCCCTGTGGTTTGTCAGCATTCTAGAGGTATTTGGATAATGCCATTGTTGATACGCTTTAGCTTTTGGTTAGCCCAGAAGCGGTCGAGCAGTAGGACTAGATGATCACTGTGAGTCCCTTCCAACTGAACTAGTCTAGTCTGGTCTAACCCAATTCTACTCTATTACAGAAGACCAGAATCAACAACACTAAATATGTTTCCTGTATTTAAGGAAACATGAAACTCTGATTTTGAGCCTTCTATTCAAGTTGCGTGAGCAGATACTGATATAAATATCATTAATTTCTACAGGCTAGCGCATGTGCTGTCTCTCACCTGCATATTAAGATCAGATAATAACACGGATAGGTTGTATTTACTCTTCCAGAGGACTAATTATCTGTGATGGGCCTTCCTTTCCAGGAATGCAATGGTTGGAAATGCTATGAATTGTACAAAAGCAACTGAATTTAAGAAGCTGCCAATAAAAATAAAATATTCAAAAATATTTTATAAAATATGTAATCAAAAGTGGCACATTCTAGCACATATCTTGTTTTCTTTAGATTTTTAAAATTTTTTCAGATTTAATCTATGTAGAGAGAGGACCTAAGCAATGTACAATGTACAGGCCTTTCCTCTGACAATAAGTACTGATGCAAGCCCTCAAACCCGTGGGGTAACAGAAGTAAATCAGTCCTGCTGTTTTGCACACGAGCAGCCTCATGACACTTTAAGTACATACAAATTCGAGCTTTTGCCAAAATTCCACAGTAAATCAAAAGCCAATTATTTACCTTTCAACTGGTGAACACGTTGGAAGGTATGCAAAGCAGTACAGACGCACAAATTTAAAGTTACTTGCTGCCTCTGACACTGCACATTAAATCAGAAAAGGTACCATAGTCAAGGAACTCAGCACCACTGCCCTAGGGACATCCCATGTCAGGAAATTTAAATAAGGTTATTAAGGTTTTATTAAGTGTAGCAAAACTGAAAAGATATAAAATTAAGTAGTCAATCTGCTAACGTTGCACAATCACTGGATTTTTTTTTTAAAGGATAATTAATTTTATTTGTCAACTACATAGAAAGCTGATCTCCTAAAACTGCTTAAAATAGATGTTAAGCTTGATGCACGGAAGGAGCTACATCATTAGTATGTTTTGGGCAGTGCATGCGTTTTCATCGTGCTCAGTTTTATATCTTAAACTCTCACAGAACATAATTTGCCTGTGGATATCTAGGAGTAATTACATACTAAAATCACTCAGAAATCAAGAAGCTGTTTGTTTCCAGATTGGAATGAAAATTTAAGTATTTGTAAAACAGAAAAAATTTTTCAGTGTGGAAAACACAGTAATAAAACTGTACAGTATTTGTAAAGAAAGAATTTAGCATAATTTTCAACAGTAATTTCCTTCAGCTATGAATTAGGCAACAAAAATATTTCTAGTGCAAGGAGGAAGCAGCTACATGGCCAAAGATTTTCTTTAGTCTTCTCATGAGAGAACTGCTGTTTGGGCAGGGGGGATAAAATTTAATCTAGCATTGTTTCACCAGAAAGAAATGATTTGTACTCTATTCTCTAAATAGATTAAGTGTTTTGAATAGTTCTTTCTGGATTCCCAGCCTGGCTCTCACTACATGAACTTTGGGACACACGGGGAGCCTACAGATACGCACCAATCGCTCTTCTTCAATGTGATATATATGGCAATTAGCATACTCGTGTAGAATATCCTAATTAACATGCAGACACATCCATATCAACATTTTCAGCTTAGTGGGATAATGCGAGAAATGATTCTCTAGGTCCTCAGCTGCGGCAGATGTTGTTGTTATTCCTCCCTCCTCACATGGCACAGAGCACAACTCTGCAGCCTGGTTATGCACAATGAAGAGAACTGACCTCTCCTTCGAGTTCAAAGCATGGGGAATTTTCCAGAAAATAACGTCTAATTCTGGCTGTACTTTCATGTAACTCTATATTTACTTGAGCCTAGATGAGAAGTCTTTGTAGAAGCATTTGTTCTGACAGAAGAACATTTTTCCCCATATGATTAATGACACTTGGACAAGGCTTTGGGGACCTATTCCAAATGACCTAAGGGCCTAACTCTGCAAACACTAATGCACAGGCTTAATTTAATGTAGATGAGTAATATGTGAGATTCCTCATGCATGCTGCTTAAAGCGTAAGCTTAATTACTTTTAGGACTACAGCCTGCAATGAAACGGGAGAAAAAAATACAGTGTTATATTTACATAAAAAAGGCCTCAAAAGCATAAGCCAGGTTTATCTCATACTTCTTCCCTTATCGCTACAAGCCTGTCAGAGGAGCTGCCGGAGCTTCTACTGCTGTGCACTTGCCTGAGGAGCCGCAGCTCTGCCAGGAGGGTGGGATTTTGCTGTGCCTTCTCTGGAGTGGGCTGAGATGCTTGCTCATGCTCAAGTCGAAGCCTCTGGATCTCCTGCAGGATTTCTCTTGGGGAGGAGAACAAGCAGAAGACTACAAGTCAGTCTTTTTCCACAAAACCAGCTCTCTACACATCGCTAGGGGACAAGAAGTGTGACTGTACACAAACCAATGCGGATTTAGTGACTGGGCTCCAACCAACAGAAGAAGCCCACAGCACCGGGATATTTTTTTAATAAAATTTTAGGACTTTGTCATAAAAGGGAAGCATTTCTTCAAGATCCCCAAAACCAGATGTAGACATGAAATAGCAATATGCTTAATTAAACTGCTTCTTTCTATTTCTTCTCCGGGAATATTTCTAGTATCACATCAACTTAACAAAATATAAAATCATATCTGTCCCATCTTGAGTATATACATATATATATTGTAGAGTAAGCACAGATGTGAGAGTAGTCACTGATTCATGGACAAGCACTTCAACAGGACTTGTTACGGCTGGCATGCCATCCCTGGAATGCTGTCAGAGCGAGAACACAAAGCTTCACAGCTGAAGGTTGAAACCTTTGTGATTTTTTTCTCTCCTGCACAATGTGTTGGGTACCAGACGGCCAGGAGGCGGACTCCAACTATGAAAGACAAATCAAGACTGGAGCTGGTGGCTCATTACACCATGACAGAAGGCCATGCAGGGTTTGCAATAGGAAACCATCTGGTTTGGGCTGTCCTGCTTTACAGTCCAGCAGTAAAAGCAGAGCTCTGCTGTCACACATCTCATGACATTAGGCAGTCTGATACCTAGGGCCAGACCCTCTACTGACAGCACATGTGTGTCACTCCTGTTGGAGGTAGCTAGCCCATTTCTCCTGGGCACTATCCCTCAGTCTCACTTACATCTGAACCTAGTGTTTCATTTCATCAGTGCCCTCACCTGCTGCTAACCTTTCTGCAGACCTTTCTCAGGCAGATTGTATTCTGGGGAGCTTTAATCATCTTCTTCACAAATAAAAGCACAGGAGCAAATCATTACCAGGATGACTAATCCTTTTATCATTTCATGTTACAGCTCTATAGAGGATCCAGCTCAAAATTAATTTGGTTTTGAAACAGGACAGGTTTTTTTTTTTTTTACTCTTAACAAACAGCAGCTGTGAAAAATAAAGTATCAATGATTGCATCATGTCATTTAACATCACATTCATTAAAGAACAGGGTGGCTGGGGATCTTAAAGCCTTTGTTATATTCTGTGGACCTTTTTGTGCCCTGTGCTTTTTGCTGAGGGAGGCATATTTGTGTGTTTAAGTACAGAGCACAGAAGTGGTGGTAGGAAATAACACACAACACATAGGGCTGAGCAAAGCCAGGTACTTTGTGAATGCTTACCGGTTTTTATTCTCAAGCTCTGCAATCAGCTGCCTCTGCTGCTTGTTGGCATCGATGGTGAAGGAGATGTCTGCTGCCCCTCTCTGCTGTGCCTGCTGCTGCTGTAAAAGAGAGGGCTGCTAAGCAAGGGGTGGCCAGCAGGCTCCCACAGGCTCAACACAAAGACCACCTCACAGAACACACAGCACCATGCATGTCTACATACAGAGAGCATCCATGTTTTGGTTCATACCAGCATGGCTACAGTAAACAATGGAGTGTTTACCATCTCGTCTTTCCACACTTCCTCTGGGAGCTTTCTTAGCCCCACCCATCCGAAAGCTGAGGGAATGGCCCTGCTGCAGGCAGCAGCTGCAGTATGGACACTACAGGCACTGAAGAAAAACCAGCTTCCCTTTCCAAAAAGAAGAGAATATGCTTCCACTTCAGCAATGCTACCTTTGCTCGAAAGTTGGGTTTTACTCTCAGTTTGAAGGCTTTTGTGCCCAGGTTTCAGACTGGCTGCATTGCCCACTCAACCAAGTTCTCCCATATGCTCTATGATACTTCCAAAAGCTCAGTCTCCAATCCTGCAGATATAAACAGCCCTTTTTTTTCCCAATAAAATGAAGTTGGAACTGAATTATTTCTGAATTACCAACCTAGGCGTTACTCACTTCAGCTTTATTGGACTATGTTCTTTTCTTGTATTTTTCAGCAGTTGCCACTTACTGGTTGGTTTGTTCACACACCAGTACTTCAGCATTGCATCAATGGCAACACAGGGCAAGAATTCACACAGACATCTGAAGTTTTGTAACTGTCAAAGACATCCATTTGTGTCTAACACCAGCGTGAAAGAATCAGACAGTGAAGGTTCCTCTGCTGAGCTGCTGCTGTGATCAGAGTGTTTCTCACTATCCAAGCCCTGTGAGGCCTGGAGCCCAACTCAGTGTGATGCCACACACCTCCTTCTGCAGGAATGGGCCCTCAAAAAGGATGAAGACTTACCCTAGTGGTCAGTGGGCTCTGTGCTATTTTTTCTGCTGTGGGTGCATTTTCCCATTGACACTGCAACCATCAGGGAGGGCAGTGCATAAGGAACTGAGACAGGCTGGTGGGTGCCTGATATTGAGGGAGCCAGGTTCTTTGTCCTGAGTGCGCTATTAATACATTTAGTTCCTTAAAAAGCAGAATGGCCACCAGCAAAGCTTTATACATTTCCACCCTGCTCCTAACTTGGTTCCACTCTTGTGGTCTGCTGAAAGATTTTTGTATATGGAAACCTTCATTCTTTCTTTTGTCTCATCTCCTCAAAGAGCTCTTTGGCTGGCAAAGAGAAATACATTAACTTTACTCAGACCACCTCTATTTAAAAGCGACTCAGATATTGTTTCCTAAGCTCTCCCTTCTATCAAGGAACACGTTATACACACCTGATTTCTACCAGTTTCTACCCAGAGATGTTACTAGTAGGGAGTTCTGTTCCTGTGATGAATTACTGTCCTTCAGTAATAGTCACCTGCAGGCTGCCCAAGAGCTGAGCACTGTGTGTCATACCTTGGAAAGGAACTGCTGTGGGATGGGCTGGCAGACCACAACAGCCCTTGAACCCGCTCCTCGAGCTAGAAATTGCACCAACAGAAGGATGCACAAGGCAGCCTCACATCGAGAGCACTGCCTGGCTTCACCCTTTCAATTGACCCCACAGTGTAAATCTCAGGGTGAAAGTATGCTTCCTGACATCCTGGACCAGCTGCCTTTCACTTAACTATCATTTATGATTCCTTGTTCTACCAAATGTGCTGAGATGGAAAAAAAGTAACTAGGCTGACCTTATTTATGCCATTTAAGATTTTATATACTTCGATTAGGCTCCTGCTTCCCTCTCTAACACAGTTAGCGAGGTTTCAGCCTGTCATCACCTTCTGTCTCGAGATACATAGAGCAGAATAATCACTGCTCTGAAATGAAAATGAGAGCCAGGGCTAATGCAGCGGGTCATTATGGCCATCCTGCTGGAGATCACTCTTTAAAATCCTCAGCACTTAGGGCCCTGGTGGTGGTGGTATTTGAACTAAAGAGTAAAATGGATTCATCACCTGTTTTTCCAATGCAGTAAATCATTAACCTTTAGCCAGAGCTTGTCCAGACAATATTTTCCAGTTTTGCCTGTTTAAGATGTCAGATTCCCTTTGCTGTAATTAAGTACCATTACGTTACTATATGGATTATATGCATTAATATGTGGATTCTCTGACTTAAATAAAAGCGTTACTCATAAAATATAACAACATCTGATGAGAAGGATAGTGAAATATAACCCATTAACCATGGAGATTGTCAGACACTATTTCCCTGATCTTGCCAAGCCCCTGGAACACGACAGAAGGAAAGCAACTCCCTTTAATTAAAACACTTACTGATGAAGAAGTTTCTGCTGCCAGCCTTGCTGCATACCTGGCGATCAGCTTATGCTCTTCATCCAGGCGACTTGCGCTGTCGAGCACGCTGCTCAGGGTGGGAGAGGAGGGAGAAGAGACACGTTAGTGCACAGTATGCATGGCAGCTGCTCTGCCACTTTGTCCACTCACGCACCCTCATCACAGAACTTAGAAACAAAACATCGCCAGCAGATGTTAATTGAGCAAAGGAGAGAGTTGGGAGAGTATATTCCCAGGGGCAGCTTTGAAGGACACTTACCAAGGTCTCCCAGACCACAGTTTTAGAACCCCTGATCTAGGAACTTCTTAGATTCAGACTTTCTCTTTTATTCTTGTTTTCTTGATATTTAGGAATAAGATTTCAGAGAATCACGTAATGGTGCCCCACTGATCCCAGCCTTGGACTGGCTTCAACGTGGACCCAACTCATGCTGCCAGGATGCAGGAGTTTAGTAGCACCAACTACGAGGACAGTCTGCTTTGGTCACTTATAAAACCACCACAAAAACTGCTAAGAAAGTGTAAGAACTTAGAGCAAATATGCTGAATTCCTTTAAAATATTGTGTCTTACTATAATTTGTTTTGTAACAATATCAAAGGCAAAAATTCCTCACAGGTTAATCCCTTGTCAGCTGTCCTTATTTTAAATGGAGGTTATTACTAAGTCTGATGAGCACGAAAAATGTAATACAGTGAAAACATTTACTTCTTCTAAATACTTAGAAGTTTGCAGAGAACCACCAAAACTAATTAAAAGAAAAACAAACAAACAAAGTATGAAGAGAACTTTGTTGCTCTTGGATAATCCTACAGAATCCTATATTGCATTACACCCATTACATACAAGAGAAAAAAAAATGAAGATGAAGCTGCTAAGAGAAGGTGAGAAGAATGCTTTGCTGCATGGGACATGACAGTCCTGCAGATGATCCCGGACAGAGGCAAGCCTGCCCTCTATTCTGATGCCTTGGAAACTGTGTGATGTTTTGGCTGAAGGGAGACAAGCACATGCCTCTCTATCCATGTGCCAATTAGGACGCATAGTTTGTTGCTAGAAAATGAGTTTCGCATCTCAAAGGAGTGTGCAAAACAAGGGCATGGGCATCCTATCCTGTTATTTTTCTAGAAGTTACTCCTTGAACCTAAAAAGCCTGCCAGATGAAAATAGCACTGAGAGACATTTTTAAGCAAGAAGTTCTGCTTCTGAAGAATCAGCAGATATAAAAGAAAACCGGAATATTTCTCCAAAAATTCTCAGTGAGATCATATCCCCAGGTTCCTCAAAGAAATACAATGTGCATCTTTTGGTTGGCTTGATTAAGTCCACTGGGATCTAGAAGTTATGTTGGAAAGATGAGTAGCTGTTGATATTCATTGATCATTAAACTAAAGCTGGGAGTCATGTGGATTTGTTATGACTTGCTGAGGTAAGGGAAAAGAGAGAAACATCTTTCTCTCATTCTGACAATAACCTGTGAGGCCACAAACATGAAGTTTAGAAAAACACTAAAGCTATGAGAAGTCAGACATGAGAGGGTCTATGCAACCTAAACTTGTGCTTTTTTTTTGTTTCGGTTATTCAACTTCTTTTGTTGCACATATAGCTTAACTCTGTTCTTACTCAGATTCTTGCAGGATGACAACATACAATGGAGTTACGTTCTGGAAAGACTCAAGCTAAAGGTGTTTTCTGAACTTTCTAAATCCATGAATAGCGCTCTTCGTATATGCCTGTGCCTACTGTACCAATATGTCATCCAGAGAAAGAATAGGAGAAGCAACTCCTACAAACAATCATGCAAACCAGGTAATAAGGATTAATTTCATGACAATAAAATTCATTTTTAATTTTTCCTTAATGACTAAAACATAACATTCTAACAGATGGCTGTGAAAACAGTAAGCGTTGAGCATCAGTTCTCCTCTTTACAGCAATGTGCAACTATATTATCCATCCTGGAAAAATAATAGATTATGGTTCCACTTGCTGGCACAACACACTCTGCAGCATAATTCTGGGATGTGAGCTAACCCCTGAAACAATGACTTCACTGAAAGAATCAAGGCTTTGCTGCTTTTTGATTTTCACTCACTATTTATGTCTTTGATATACAGTTATGTGTAGGCAGATGTCATAAAATTAATGCAGCAGTGCACCAAATTTGGCTGATGAATGCCAGAAATCAGTGGCCTCAACTCTTTGTAAATTAAATTTCAATGTCTGAGATATATTTAATTCTGAAATATACCTATTCCGTGTGATCATTAAGCACAGAGGTCTGTACAGCCGCATTAGCCTCAGATGCCAAGACTTTCATGTCTTAGATTTCCAATTTGCCATAATTCACTTCTGTTTTTACTTCAACAACTGCATGGAAAATGATACACTGAAAACACACAAGCTTTAAAATATTAAGAATGTGTGTGTAGAATGTGGGATCCTCAAGAGAATCTTACAGGCGTCCATTCAAAGGAAATTCACCACATAAAAACAGCCTGCTGATGAGTCTTGTCTAAAAAAAGTTAAACAGTTGTTTTAACACTGCTTCTTCATTAGTGACCATTTCTCTTATGATTTGATAATTATCAGCAGTAATTGGTCTGACCAATAACCAATGCTATTCCTTTTAAAACAGGACTTCTTTTTTAGGCTTTTGCTCTTCTGTATAATACTTTACAGGCTAAAGGAGATCCATGAGGAAGGATCTCAAAACTCCAGGCACAGGAATGATAGCCTGTGGAAGAGGAGTGACACTCAAACACCTTGGCTATTTCCCATGCTTTAGATGTGTCCAATCAGCCCATTCAGCAGTAGATGCCCTGCACTGGGTGTTAGGGATCCAGCGGTCCCTGACATTCTTAAAACTATGTCATCAATGGCTTGAAAAGTCTCAGAATTGCCATTCTCTCATGAAAGTTGTGCAATACTGGAATCAGTGTAGCCTGCATGCTGTGCTCTTGCTCTACAGAATGCAAACTTTCACTCAGTTAATAAATGAATAATGTACTATGAAAAATATTGACAAAATAAATGCTAGGTTTCTAAGTATTAGTGCTACAAGAACAATGTTCTAATTGTAACCCACCAATGCACTTTAATGCTTGTTTACCTGTGACCCTTCCAAAATTGTTCTGGTCTGAAGGCCTTTAAAGCTGAGTTGTATCAACTCAGCTCTCTGCTTTGTTACATCACAATTTACATGAGAATCACCTAGATTTTACCACAGAAATGTCAGTATCATTAAGGTATGCAGATCTAATCATAGAAAATAATTCCACTCGAGGGAGCCTGGTGTCTATATATTTCCTCTCTCATCAGAGGGTCTGATTTTTTTTCCTCTTTCATGGGAAGACTCAAAGCAGAAACCCAGCTCCAGTATTCTGAAGCCGTGAAGCTGAGCTGCCCCAGAGATACACTTTACTTTCTTCCCAGCTAGCTCAAAGTGAGCCCAGCCTTCCAAGCTAGTTAGCACTTCTGCACTCTTCTGTAATAAACATCTTCTAAAATAACATGGAATAACATGGCACTTTTATAGTACAGAAATATGACTCACCACACTACTAAACAACATAACAAAAAATCCACACGCCAGCTTTCTATGGAACAAAAATACCCTCCTCCTCATAATGTATATTATCTTATCTTATTCTGCAACTCCAAAGAAAGACTGGAATATGTGAAATTGATATGCAAAACCAAGTAGAAACTCTAACTTATGAGAACAAAGAGGAGCAGCTAAAAGCTTTTCTTTCAGCATCAGACCCTAAAAATGAACACAATTAAATATCATCTATTGATTTTACACTCTAAAACACACTTTAAGAATAAAACAAGCAAAGCATCTGGCTAGGGGGTGCTATTTTTACCCATACAGCTACTATAAATAATGAATTAGTCCTTCTCTTGCTTCTTAATTTGCCCTGGAGTATTGGATTCTAAATAAAACCTTAAGTAGCTTATTAGCCTGTGAGAGATGGAAAGGAAACTTGTACTTCTCGTTCCAGTATCAAGTAACTGCAGATGGAAGACAAAGATAAACACTGAAAAATAATTCAAAAAATCAAATATGAATACCAGCTACACTTAAACAGACAAAAATATTAACTGGACTATACTGGATCATTAGCTGATCATTAGCTAATAAAAATAAGCCTGAGTCATTATCTAAAAAGCTAACCTGTTCTTTTTTGAGACACTACTTTATAGCTGTCAGTATACACAAATGTACTGTGCTCACAAAGTACATTTGTATTTTTCTTTAAGACAGAGGTCCACCTCCAACCATTCCTTTTTCATCGACAGATGCCAGCAGCACCTGAAAGCATGCCGTGGCACACAGAGCTTTGCATACACACAATGTTGTGGGAAGACCCAAAGGCTGAGCTGGCTAGCTGCAGAGCTACCTGATTACAATTAGCTGTATGCTTTACTCAAGTGACCACATCTTGAGCTGCAGCATCAATGAGCTTGAACTCAGCCCCATCCCAACACAGCTGCGTGGGTTTTGAGCAAACTGCATCCAGCCACGCTGGGACTGGGACAGGAGGAATTCCCATTTTCCTGAGGATGTTGCCCCAGATGATGCAGAGAACTCACCTACCTCTCCCAGTGACAACATTTTGTTTGTTCTTCTCATCTTAACCAAAATGTAACCATTCCGTTTATGATCAGTCTCATTGCAGCTGAGCAGAAATTGACAGTGCAGCATGGTTTGCTGCATGACTAACACTGCTGTTCTTCTCAGTTATGTTTCTGTCAAAATCTAATTGGAATCTCGTATAAATGACAGAGATTGTTTCTAGTTGAGGATGCTGTGACTGCAGTGATTTAAAGTTGGCAATCAGATGCTACGTACTATACTTTGCATCAGTTATTCTAGTAATTAAGGCCATTATCAACCACTGTCCATTCATCCTTTAAAAACATGACATTTGAAGGATGCTATGGCACATAGATTTTATGTCCATATTTGAATACAAATATGTATTATGACTTGGTGAGGTGGGTCCACAGGCTTGAAAGAACAGGTTGGAGTACACTGGATAAAATTTGGAGGATGAAGATGGTAAAGATGATGCTGGGCACTCACAAAGGGATCTTCCTCACTGAAGCTATATCAATCACAGGTATGGCATCAGTAGCACACCACCACAAATGACCCTAAACCACATCCAGTCTATGCTAGCCTCTTGAATCACCTTACTGAGTAAGTCACTCATGGTAGGCAGGGCAACATTTCCTCTTTCCTCCATCAAACTAGACCTAATGGTAATGTCCTCATGTTCTCTTCAATCATAAGTGGGCAAAGGCTGCTCTAAACACATGCCCCAGCAGCTTATTTGCACGGCCACTCTGTAGATATTATTACATTGGCTTGCTTTCTGGAAGCTTTGGGAATGAAATCCCCATTCAAAATGTTTTTGCTTTGCGGAAGTGGTTTTCATTTTCTTCTCTAAAAATCAGTTTGCCTTTTTTTTCTCCCCACTGGCGAATTCTAGTGGGATGCAGAGTAGAGAAGCAGATCCAGAACAACGAAAGCAGATTCTCTGCTCCACTGGGCATAGCTACATGGCAAATTACCATCATTTTCAACTGGAACCACACACAAAAGTGAATTTTCTATGGTTGTAGAGAATCATTGCATCCACCCTCCCTGAAGAAGCTGCTGATTGCCTTCTCTACATATAAGAGTGTACACGGAGTTTCTAACCTGGGAAATTCTCTGCAGTAGCAGTAGGAGAAACTGAAGGGTTCGTTATGATTTACTCTTGGAGAGGTGAGCCAGCACGTTCCCTCCTGGGGGTGACCAGCTGCAAGGCCACTGGCAACCAGCATTAGGACAGCACATGGCTTTAGAAATAGCATGGAGCACCGGGCTCTGTACTCCCTCCCACAGAAATAATGAACTACGTTCAAGGCACCCATTTAAAAACCTTTCATACCTGAAACTGGATGAAATAGAAGGTGCATATATATGTATATACAAGATGCACATAAACATAGCAGAAATCAGGTAGATGTAAAAACAATGCCTAGCATAAGTAAAAATTGAAATGAACTCCTTCCTTCAGCAGGCTAATAAGCAAATTCCTATTATTAGCATTATTTACATACTACTATCATCGTTACTATCAAGGTAAGCTGAAGCTATGAATTATGTATCATCAATGCAAAATCAAAGTCACTGTTGTGTGAACACTTCTTTACCATTGACATGTCCGGCACTGACTGGTGTGTGGCATCCCAAACCAGTTTGTAAAGTCACTCTTTAATCAAGTACTTACTCGCAATACCTCGCTATTTAGTGTCGCTAGAGATAAAACAGCAATTGCCACGATCCACCAGCTTTGGGAGGACATACCCCACAAGCATACACGTTTCCTTTAGGTTAGTGCTCATAAAAAACTGCTTCATGGGTAGCCATGAGGAGAGCACGTGGCCGACCAGCGTCCCTTTCCTGGATCCCCCAAAAGTGCCAAACCTGCACTAACCGTGCGGGGTTGCTCTGCAGCATGTTGACATACAACCCAATGAGCACGTGTTCATCGGCCAGCCTGTCTGCAACATCGAGGCTGTACTGTAACCTGGAATGGGGTCGGGGAGAGAGGGTGCAGTCCGGACAGACAGAGGGAAATAAACAGAGAAAGCAGGAGCAAGTGAGATTGCGAAACGAGAATGTAGGAACGAATAATTAAAAGCTCTCAGGAAAAAAATACCGAGTGCAGAAATTATTTTGTTATTGCTGTAATTTACATATTTTGTATTTAATGGCTTAGGATGGTAGAATCCAACTCAAGTACAGAGCCAGCCATGGTAATCAGTGAGATGCCAGATCAGGCCAGGGACTGGGGCTACGCAGAACCATTTATTTTAAAATAAAGCAGATTGCGAGGTCAGCTCTATTTGTTTCAGTATATTCTGTAGAGTTTAAATACATCAAATATATGTC
This sequence comes from Numida meleagris, assembly GCF_002078875.1. NCBI lineage: Eukaryota > Metazoa > Chordata > Aves > Galliformes > Numididae > Numida > Numida meleagris. The sequence continues at coordinate 105,936,651 of NC_034410.1, read as the reverse complement.
TGTTACACAGATAGTAACATACTGAAATCACAAGCTGGATTTGCTCGTAAGTGTCTGATCAAGACCTCGCACCCAGATGCACATAAATACACTTAAGCATGCCCTATAGCACTCACAGGGTTAATTGGTTACTAGAATCTTCTCAAGAAGAATTTTTAGAGAAAATATTAAAAACAGGGAAGTAAGGAGAAGTTTCTGTTTTAGCTGTGTTAGTGCAAGCTATGAACATACTCTCTCTTTAACTTACCCTTTGCCTTTCAAGAAAGCTGGAGCAGCCCTAGCCAGCAGTTTGCTCTGCTCTACTTCAGTGTTCTTGGAGGGACAGCTAGTTAATAAGACAGGAAAACTAAGAAGAGGGTAATCACTGAAGCCTGACATTTATTACAGAACAGTTTGGAGAAACTCATTCAAGAAGCCTAGACTGGAAAAACACAGAGCTTTAAAGAAATGTTAGAAAACTTCAGAAACGTGAAGTCAGGAATTAGTTTTCCCTCCTGCTCTCCAAAAGCAAACTATGAAGCCTTTACTATAGAAAAGAGAAACAAAATGTACTTCTCTCACAAACGGAGAGCTAGAGGTTTGTACAGTTTGCAGGTAGAGTACGATGTAAACATTACCTGAAATGCAGCCTCCAAGCTAGGAAAACTTCCTCATAACAGCCAAATTGTTTTTCTCCATGCCTGCCATGAGGCGGTTTCAATAATCTATGGAAATCTGCTTATTTATATGTAGTAATGGGAAACATCAATTTTGTTTTGTTTTTCTGTTGATTCTGTTCATCAAACCTCAATTGTCTAATTGCATAATGCCACTTTTTTTCTTAATTACTACATTTAATCGACTGCAGTAACTGCATCTTTTCCAGTACAAAAATAGGGTTAATAATGTTAACAACTTCTTAAGATAACACTGGCTAAAAGCAGGGAAATTTCAATGTTAGTTTTTCTTTCTTGCTACAGCATTTCTGGTTATAGACAGATAAACAGAAATATATTTTACTTTCTTGCTTTTAGAATTTCTTTTGGGGGTTTGGCTACTGATACTACAAGTATTTTTGATCAGAAGACCTGTGTGTTAGCATGCATGCACCTGTGCTTCCAGGTGTGTGTGTGTGTAGGCAGATTATTCTGCATAAAGTGTGATGCATGATGAATTTGAGCAGATGTGGCTCTGGTGGACTGAAGAGCAAAACTTTAATATTAGGACAAATAAAGAGTCCTCTAAGATGAAATGTGTGCCATTCTCCCCCTGCTACGGGAGATCAAGGTTATCCATGGGGTTTTGAAAAAGATGGCACTAAAAGCTGTCCCAAGAATCCAAGCCCTACTGTTTTATACTAAATCTGAAGGATAGCTCAGTGAAATGCAATATAACACAGAAAACAAACAAAAACCAACAAAACAACTTGCTTCTAGTTTCTATGTCCATGCTGTTTACGTGTGCCGTGCTTCTACAGAAGTAATGTGCGCGCAGGAAAGCATGCTCCATTTTGTCTAGAAGGATACATTTTTCAGTGTTTTATTCCCAGTTACAGAAGGAAAATGCTTTAAGGAGATACAGAATGTGTCCCTCCAGCCAAAAAATGCAAAATTTGTTCCTAATTAAAGATAAATTTGTTGCCATAATTGGAGACTGAAGACTGCAGGGAAGATTTCAAACTTTGCTTTCTAGCAGCACAGTGTGATGTCCCCTCTATCATGCATAAACTCGCCTATGCCCCAAAGCAACATAATTAGGGTGGAGGGACCAGCAAACAAACTTGACAATTGTTCTCATCTCTATTTCCCTCTTGTTAGCCTAAACGTATTAGCATCCAACCTTTTCTTAGGAGCTATATTTTCTAAGCTTTTTTTTTATACTTGGGCATCTCTGATGGACTCTGTCATGCTCAGTAGCACATTTGTTCCAGTACCATGCCCTACGTGGGGTACAAGCTCCAGACGCCACCTCCTCTGGGTAATGAGTTTTCATAGATTTCTACACGCTGTCCCAGTCAGATGCACTCTAACAATCATATTGCTGACTCCAATTAGTTTGTGGTTCACTGCAACTGCTAGATCCTCTGTTAAAATATTTCTCTCCATTCAACTATGCTCCATTTTCTATTTGATTATTTGCTTCCTTGCTATAACACTTACAATTACTGAGTTTCCTCTAGCTGATTTCAAATCATTTAGACATCAATTACTACCCTTGCAATTGAGCTCCTTTTTTAGTTTAGAAATTGCTCTCCAAGCACTCCTCTCCATAACTGTTTCAACCTTTGTACCATCTACAAATTGCATACACTCACTCTACTGCTCCAAGTAGGTCATTACAAGAAATAGTGCATAGTGTCTGATGGAGGATAGACTTTAAGAATCCCAGCTGATACGTCCTCCTAGAATGATAGCAAACTTTTTGAAAATTTAATTACTGATTTTCAACCACTTGTGCACTGACTTTATACTAATTTCCCTAGGCTCTTATTTCCTTTGGGTACTTTTGTGTCATATGGGGTCAATGTCAAAAGTCTTTTTATGGTCAAGCTGTATCATATCTGCTTCTTCTTTTTTACCCACTAGACCAGTTATCTTGTCAAATAAATACATTAGTTTGGTTTAACATAATTTGTTCTTGACAAATCCATGCTGGCTACTTCTCATGAGTTTATTATCCTCCAGGAGCTTACCAATTCTTTCATAACTTCAGTACTGTTGGACAGCAAGGTTAGGCTCCCACTTACATAACTTCTTCAATTTTTGTCCATTTCCACCTTCAATTTCCTTCTTTGGAAGAGACAACATTTGTCCTTCCTTGTCTCCTACAGCCTCCTACATCCTCCATAATTTCCCCTAAATACAACTAATAATACAAAAATTGTTTTGGCCACAGTGAATTTGTCTGGATCCAACAAACTGGACTATATTTTTCTAAGACACGTTCCTGTTACAATGAGCTGCTGAAGAATGTTTTCCTATCTGAACTAAGAGACAAGAACTCCACCTCTGGGCAGATGTTTACACAGATGTACACCTAACAAGATTTGTGAAAAAGTTATACTCTCTTTAGAGCCTACCCGACCACTGAAACAACCAGACATTAACCCTGCCTTTAGCAGACAGAACACTGGCCACAAAATCCAAGGAGGATTCTCATCTTTTTTCTGAAAAAAACATGCAAAGGCAACTGACAGTTCAAGTTTACTACGCTCCTCAGACATATGAACATGAACAAGAAAGGCAACGAGTATGCTTTGCTCCAGAGTTATCGTCCAGAAATTTGGCCTAATCTCTCAGTGCCCTACATCCAAGCTGAATAACCAATTCTTTTTAAGGTTTTATCTGGAAATCAAAAAAGGCACCATCTACACTGACTCAGCATTAAATAACACTCCATTTCTCATTGGTTACGGACATTTGATATCACAGTGTATTCTTTCTGTCTACCACAGAATTACTGACTAATTTCAACTTTACTAGAATGTACTGCATCACTCCATTTATTCCAGTTGATTATACCTTTAGAACTAAATGTATCAGCTGCTAGGGGGCACTGAAAAAAATGCAAGAAAAGCCATTCTGCTTCATCTCATCCCACCTCAAACCCTGTAATTCAACAGTTTAAAAGAGACTGAAAGAGGTTGTATCCATTATTATGGTAGTGATAGACTGTAGCTGGGGAACAAAAGAATCCAAACAGGGAAGATACCGTTAATTCAGCTAGGGATAGTGTCATTCTTCTTGACTAGACAGAAATTTCTATAATGCTCAGTCTACTTGTTTTGGCTTAACTCATCCTGCACATTGGGTTTCTAAGGGCAATGCGTACTCTGCAGCAATGTTCTGCTGCCCTCTAGTTAATCAGAGATCACAAAAATAACTGCGAGATTAAAAAAATATTCGCTACAGTAGAAACAAATCAGCTCTTGCAGTGTTAATCACTTATTAGCTGTCATCATAACAAATGTCTATGATTTGGTATTTGGGAGAAGATCAGTGATTTTTTGTTGCTTCTTTACAAAGATAAGTGCTTTAAAGTTCTTGAGCTGCACAGAGAGGAGTAAAGGATTCAGCTGAGCACACTGTACTGTTAATATCAATTTGCACACTGTGTATATTTAAAAGAAAGCCAACTGTTATGCCAAACTTCTCATTAACACTCACTCACGGACATGATGGCTCAAACTAAGCAAGCAGACTGTGATTCTGAGGTGGACTGAAGCAACTAAGACGCATCTCAAGGAAAGCCTAAATCCGACTTCCTTTGAATTTCGGAATAATTGTGCATCCACCCAAAACTGGTGCTTCGTGCTCAATTAAACGGCAAATAACAAATCATGTTTCGCCTCTTCACAGCTGCTCCCGCAATTGATCATTGTATTTACTAGTTATCAAAGACCTTCTCTTTAATAAGATTCTTCTTCCCAGTTCTTTCCTCTTGTCCACCCATGAATTCAGAAATGACGAGAGTGTTTTGCTGCATTTATGCTACCATATTCATTTCCAGCAGCAGAGTGACTTGGTGTGCTGCATTCAGCATTTCCTGCTACAGGGAAAAACTTGATGTGAATGGCAATGCTCTTATGTGAACACAGCCATCTGAAACAAATACCACGGGAATGCTACAAATAAGAGTTTGTGCTAATTCTCTTTTGCATAAAGTATCTAATTACATAAAAACTTTCTTCAAAGCTATCTGAAACCACTAAACTAGATTGCAACACACATTAAAGTAACCGTAAGTTGTCTGCAATGAAAACAAGCCAGCAGATTTACCCTTGATTATGTTCAGCTAGAAATTTTACCCAAAGTTTGTGCAATTTTTATTGTAACATGAATCACTGAGCATTTAATATGAAATCAGCAGAACTGCAAACAAGGCTGTCAAAGTCTGTTTCTCTGATGTACGAGAGGATGAGCTTCCACTAATGAGGCCTGATTCTCCCAAGGCAATAATAACAGTAAAACCTACAAGAATGAACGAAGACACTGTTATTAGTCTAATACAGATTGAAGAAGCTGGCATTTAGGAAAAAAAGTACCTTGGTCTCAGTACTTTCTCATGGAATTATAGCTAATCTCGTGCACTAATCAAAGAAGAAAAAAAGAAAGGTTGTTACACTCCACAGTAAAAAACTGGGAAATTGTTCTTATCCAGTTGGGCACTTTTACATAACATGAATTTGGCTCTTCCTGCAGGTCACTACAATGAGAGAGAATGCTGGGAGAAGAGCACATCAGCCAGAGGCACTGGTCCATCTCTGAAGCTCCCTGAGTAAATGCAAGGTTTTCACTAACTTCAGGAGGACGTACACCTGCCTTTCTGTGGCCATTTTGAAAAGCAAAGCAAAGTGGTTCGGGGAGGGTTATTAACAAGCAGCACTAACTGCAGACCGCTAACTCCCAGCAGCAAGAGCTGTGGACAAGGGAGGACAGGCTGGCTGTAGGACTTGGAATCGCTTCCAGACTCTTGTGCGAGCCTCCTTCATGCCTCTGTCAGGAATACACCCAGGAAGTCATGCGCTGAAGATGCAAACAGAGAGGTGCATTTTTTGGCTTTCAAAAACAATGTGTCCAACTTCCTCCAGATGTGTAATATTAATCCCATGTGAAAAGGTGAAATGAAAGATTAGTGCTGTGCGAAAGCAAGGAAAGTTGGCAAAGCCCACAGCCAGCAGGAAGTCTAATCAAAAGAATAATTAGAGCCACAAGAAACCCTCTAGCCCGCCAGAGCCCTTCCTTAAAAACTATCTTTAGTAATTTAGCAGACTTGCTAATGATTTAGTGCACGAGCTACAGAACTATGGCAGTTAGTGGGTTAGTGCTCTCATACTGACCGTGAATTGTTGTGAAGCTGATTTACATACAGCTTTATAAGAGAATGCTCATCAGCCACAGGACTGGCTACATTTATACCCCCAAGTAACCTGAATGATTCAAACAATGAAACCTTGTTAATACTCCAAAAAGTAAGCACAGAGAGTAGCGTGTTCACAGTGAATTCATTAAATAAATGCAACTTACAACCACTTAGAAAGAACACTGACTTGATGGTTTGTAGGTGTTTGTTATTTTTTTTCCCAAATAAATAGATGCAATTCAAATGTATAAGAGTTAAAAATAATGAGAGTAAGCCGTGAAGCTCTTAAAATGCAGTTAGGACAAAGAAACAAAGGTTACAATAGCGCTTATTATACAGAATTATTTTATATATCAGGGTACTGTTAGCTCAAAAAAAAGCCAGAACCAGCCACTGCATCATGAAAACTTTTGTTGTATAAGGATGAAATACTATGTGCTTAGTCTGAGTTTCTATGGTTGTGGGTTTTGTCTCCTGCCTTCAGGGGATTCTCCATCAGTCAGTTCTTCCTCTAGGAGGAAAATAATTCTAATGGCCCAGAGATTACCTACATTTAATCCTGACAGTTAGGCAGTCAGTTGAATTACTGAAGAAGACAAAAGTAAAATTATCAGGAATTTTTCACACGAAAAAAAATAAAAGTTGTACAGTAAACTGCTGTAATTATTCCTGCAGGTTCCAGACCTACATGTCAAAGCGTACTTTTTTTGAAAGGGACTTCTTGGGCATAAATAGAAGCAATAGCTATGGTCTTAAAGAGCATTGCTTTTAATGACCTGTCTTGGAGAGGCCACAGACAGATTATTCTGCCTTGTCCCAGCCCATAAAATCCCATATACTCCAACTGTAGAAACAAATTTGCATTTGCAGTGTCACTGCCTGTACAGGCAGCAGACGTAGGGGCTGCTTTGGGGCTGGCTTTCAAAAAGCATTTCAGATGTACCCAGCTGCCACCTGCACTAAGATAACAATGAGAGTTTACAGTTTATAGCTCCCAGTACCAAAGTTCATAAATCAAAGTAGTAACCAAACATCTTTACTTTGACATTTCAGTGTTGTACGCTGAGGATTTCTTTTCTGTGTTAAAAAAGGTATCCATGCACACCCAGAGACAGTGTTCGGTTATTAGGGAACACCGAAGCACTGATGAATACAGCAAGGACCAAGCAATAAAATGCACCTGAGGAAGACATATCACTCATCTTCCCCAATATAACAAGATGTTATTTTTCTGCCACCTTTTAATCTATGTATGTTGGTAGGCTTACATAGAGATTAGGTGAAACAGCCAGCAAATGCTACACATGTATTTTGGACATATGAGCCAAAATACTGGGCCAAAATGTACATACTCAGCTGCAAGCACCTTTTCTTTGGGATTAATGTTTCTGATCACTCTTCTCTGTATTGTTTCCTGAAGACTCACCATATTCCAAGACAACCCTTCCTCTCTTGTAACCTTTAAAGAAAATCTGAATGGCTTAACAGAAGGAAGGATGCCTTGCTATCTTGTGAGAATGAACACATTTTCCCTTTGTTCATACCACATCTTGCAGTATGACGCAGGCATTCCCGGTAGGTAATGGTATGTCCCAATCTCTGTGCCCACAGTGCTGCAACATCTACAAAATGGCTTATGTAGCCTATTCTCAGCCTCTGTCAGCAGATGACTGAGTTGCATTTGAGCACATTTAGTAGGACTTAAGGGTCCAAATAAGAACCGGTGCTCTACACTCCACTGTGAGGAGTTTGGAGTGCCCCTACTTCATCTCTCCATCTGGATATCTGGGTATCAGTCCAAAATAACCAAGGCATTTCTCTGCCCATGTCTGCTAATTTTATGTTGCCTTTTTTGAAGGGGGAAATTAGAAGTGGAAACCTCTACCACCCTCATATAGTGATTTAATTAGAGTAACAACTCACCTTCTGTTTGCAAAAGGACTTCCTGAGGGAACCGAGTGGGAGAAGAGTGTGTCGTTCATGCTGGTTACCGGTCGGGGGGGCCTAAAAGAAGGTAAAATATCTAGTTGCATTGATTTGGTACAAAAAATCCATCAGCAACAATTATTTACAGATAATTAAATATGTTTCTTGTTTAAATTAACATTACAGCAGGCATCTTCTGTTTTAAGTAACAGATTAAAATTAAAGATGCTGTGTTTTTAACCAGAAGTTGATAAAAACACATTGTTACTTAAGTCTAGCAGGAAATAATAGTTTTACGTGTTCTGAGGTGGGTTTTAAGCAATTCTCTTGATTTTGTTCCTAATTTGGCAAGTGTACTCTTTCCAGAGCTTGTAGTTTGTGGTGCAGTCAGTGCATTCAACTAGCCAGGCTGAGCACCAGTAGCAGGTGAGCTGTGGCAGCACAGAGGTCTGCATGAGGCAGTTGCCAATAAATTTCACAGCTTTTCTTGGATTTATCCCTGGCACTGTGCTCCTTGCTGCCGTATCCCCACAGTGACCACAGCATACCCATACCCCTCAGTGTCCCATAAAATACTTGTAGTACAAAACTGCCTTAAGTGCAAAGCTTTTCAACCGGTATATTAAATCCCTAAATCAAAATTTAAAGTAAGTTTCTAGTTTAAAAGGACCTATTAATAATGATGGTTTTATTATTACATTTTTTATTTCCCACTCTTACCAAAATGAAATGAGAAGGAATATTTCCTCTGCTTTCTTTTACTGTCTCCTCTTAAAAACATTTTGTGCATAATCTTTTTTTGTGCCCATCAAAGCAAATTTTTCCCTTCTTAATGGACTTCTTATACAACACTAGGCAAAATATAAGGATACTTTGGAAAAAACAGAAAATATGATACTAAAATCACAGGGTTTTCAGGTATAAGCAGAACCTAATGCTATATACAGACCAGGCTGTCAAATGCCTGGATTTCAAGTTGGTCATGATTCCCTTTAAACTCTGTGGAAAATCTGTCTTGCTTTCTGAATTTTGCAAATGGACAAATCAAAATACAGTAGCCATCTGCAAAAATTCACTATGCTCTATTATGCAAGACAATCAGTCATCTAAACTCTTTGTAAGAAACAAAGAAAATCAGTTCTGCACAGAAGTGAACTATTAATATATATTTTCATTTTTACTTTGTTACTCTTCAAAAACAAACACAAGTATCTTCTTTGGTGAGTACAAATGGATTTCCCAGCATGAAACTACCACAATGATTTTAAAGAAATTTAAAACTGGGAATAGAAAGATGTAGGATTTTGCATACTTATGGGACAATATACTTTTTAGCCTGTGTCTTCGGACCCATGGGCAAAATTGCAGATATAGTTGGTCAGAACTTGTGTTAGAAACAATTTTGCATCCTATATACTTATCTCTGGATGAAGAAGTGTTAAGTATTATTTTCTGTAAACTGCCTCATCAGGGCTAGGAAGAGCTTGGGCAAGGCCATCATGGATGATTCCATGATAATGGAAAGGTCATTGTAGGATGAGCCTTGAAATGCAGAGATTTGAAAATAAACTTTGAGAGAATACTTGGAAACTAATGGGTACGCAACTGGCGATTTCTTGGCTGGGAACTGTAATTATTTAGGAGCAACTACTGATCTGCTGCTTTCTCAGTTTTCACAGCGCAACCACTGCCCAGCAAATACATTCAAACTCTAACTGGGCAGAGGCCAGCCTTTCTGAAAGATGGGTCTAGCCCAGGGCTGCACAGTCATAGATGCCAAAGATGACAGGAGGAGAGGCTGGCTTACAATGCTCCCCTTGAGTGCAGGAAGGAGGGGTTTGGCAGAGCTTGAGTTCCACTCTGCCTGGCACTCCATTCACTCCTGCTGATTGTGTGGAAGTAGGTACACTGCATCCATGAACTTCAGCAGATCATTACATACGTGCTTCAGGTTTATGTCTTTTCTAAGTTTTATCTCAAAGCCAGGGTGGAAGGGAAGGTTTCTAACTCCTAGAAAAGTTCTTTCCTTTCAATATGTCTTTGCATTCAAAAACAATGATCAATTTGGCTGTGCACTCCGATAAAAGGTTAGGGATTGGTAATGATGAGATCATGGAATTTTCTCAAGCTGTTTTCCTCCAACAAGCATACTAAAGAAGAAAAATACTCACCAAGTATCTCTTTTGCAGCCAAAATGAAATGGAAAAGAGAAAATTAATTAAATTGCCAGTTTAAAAATATGTGATCTAAGTACAGTGTTGGACAATTTCCACTCCTATGACCCTGACAGTGTAAAAACCAAGAGAGCCTCTACACAGAAAAGGTCACCGATGCTGCTGAGATATGCAGAGTTACTCTTGTGTACAGATGTCTCTAAACTCCAAGGCTTTGCTAAACTTTTGTGATCGGCATTTGTTCATCAATTCTTGTATCAAGAAAACCACAATTAAAACAAATCTGAGCTTTCCCAAGTCAAGTTTCTGCAGGGTTGATGCCCACTGTCAAATTCCTCAGATTTAGCTTAAAAATCAAATGGATGTTCAAACACATCTACAAGGACCTATATAGGTTGGTGATGTGGTAAAACAAGAGCAGTATCCCTTATGGTAAAACAAAGGAAAACTCTTAGCTATTGACTAAAAATGCAAATCTTTCAGAGGTTATTTCTAAACTTCTGAAAGTGAGTGACTAAGCTTTCGATAAAAGTGAACTGATGATACTCAATCAACTTTCTCAAGGAGGCAGAAAACACTTAAACAATACTACCTAAAAACGCTACGTAATAATGCATGCTATGGCATAACCCATGCCCATAGTAAAAAAATAAATAACAGGAATTTTACAAAGTGCTCCTTGCTGGTCTAAACTACCCCTACTGATGTCGGAAATAACGCTCCCACTGGCTTAGATGCAAACGACGTTAGGCCACTGCGGAATGTATTTGAAAATCCCTCCAACCTACAGTGCCATTTTTGTTGCCAACCTTAGCTATAGAAATGCAAAATGCTCCCTTTGTAACTCCTCCATCAGATTAACCACACATTGAAAACTATCCTAAATGAGCCTTAGATATATTACTTAATTGAAAATTTTGTGTGGCTCCAGTAAAACAGAAAAATCCTGCTGTCTTTCTGTCTGCTACCGCTCCTAAGTGAAAGAACGATAAAAAGCAAAGGCAATATAGTAATGCAGAGAGTATTTGTACTCATCTAAGGAAGAAACTACTAAAAAAAGGATACAGTTTTGTTGCCAGAATTCTTCCATTAAATGCACGTATAAAAACCTTTTTTGCCTGGATTCTCGCCCAGAGCTGTTTCTCTCAACTTCCATTATGTTTAAAAATAAAAATCACATTGGCAAGAAGTTATTCTCGATGAGGTACCGTGGCATATTTCTCCCCTCAGTTAATTTATGTGAATTATGCTGTAGATCATGCTACTTCCACAACTTACAGGTTTTTCACTCACATCCCATTATATCCAATATAGCTATATTGCCTTCAATCTACGGATAAAGAGAAATTCTATCATAAAACAAAATAGATGGTGGCTCATTCTCACATCCAATCACTCTAAATTATGCCCATATAGATTGGAAGAAGGGAAGGTGTTAATTTCACAGCAAAGACTTGGAACAGATCCTACTCAATTACGGTACCTTCTCCTTCCCTTACCTAACTGCACTCAGCCCACTCACAGCAGCCCAGCCCAGCCATCTTCCAACACGCCCTGAGGCCTCAGAGGCCCTGAGCCACCAGGGAACGGAGGCTTCTGTTTTGTTTCCATGCTCCCTGGCTTTCCAAATCTGCCCTGTGACATTACCACTGCCTCTACCAGCATAGCCAGGCTTTTACACCAGGCAGGGCAGAGTGACAGCTCAGCAAATCCAACTCCAGCTGATGTGCTCCAAAGAGCTCCTCCACGAGGAGCTGTGCAGGTGTTAAGTGACAGCTGAGCCTAACAGCAACTTGGCACTGCCTATCTGCCGGGGCACTTCTAGTCTGAAGACCAGAGAATGCTTTCGGGGCTTGGAAAACTTTTATAACTGCACAAAGAAGGATACAAAAATGTAAAGATAATAGGCCCTTTTTAAGTGACTTGTCAACTAAAGATGCAACTTATGCAGACTCATACAGCTGGTCTTTGAGGTCAGTTGAAGTTGTGGCTCCACTGAATTCAGTGAGAACTCTGAATTCTACAAAATTGGTCAGACTCTACTTTTCTCTAGTGCCTTGTGTCACTACCTTTGGTACACTGAAGTCAGGTGTCTATAAACTGATGTTCTAAGCATGAACACATCCCAAAGTGCTGAAACTGCATGAAATTGCATGAAATTGCATCTTCTCTATTTCTGAGGAGAACACAGACATACCATCATTGCGTCCCATATTTGATTATATGTACATACTTCACTGACCTTCTAGTGAAGACACACCAGAAGCACGTTTTTGTACTAATTACCTCTATCAGCAGATTTGCATTTGTGATGCATTGAACTTGGTAATGACACAGCTGCCTCCTGTTCTGTTCAGAGCTATAGCATCTAGGCTAGGTGTAAGCAAGTCCCACAACAAAGCTTACTTTCTCTACAGCGCACAAATACTTACACAATATGAGCCAGGTTTAGAGGTTTTTCAGGCTGGTCAGGGAACATTGGGTGCAAAGGTTCACGGCTGGAAGCACAGCTTAAAGACTTGCTAAGTGCATTAGTTAGCTTCTTAGCAGGTGATTTCTGGGAGGAACAAGGAAGGTAGAGGTAATGTGGACAAGTAAGGTGCAAACTGCTTCTGCTGTAGGACTCACAAAACAACAGGAAGCTCTACTGCTTATATCAGTATGGCTGACATTCCCCCGTCCCTTCCCACCCCACTCTGGTAAGCCATAGACCATTCAGACTGGAGAAAAGATTGCTCTTACCTTCGGCTGCCTTCAGAGAAGGCTCTGGGGAGGTATATCTATACAGACAGGTGCAATTGCCATGGGTCCCTGCAGTGCTGTGCTCAGGTAACACAGAAGGTAGGGCAGTACAATGAGAGGTCTCCCAGGCTGGAGCTGGCTGTACCTCACCAGCTGGCAATGTGAGCTGAATCCATCTGTTTGTGCCTGTCTGTATAGCTTACTGTACAAGACACCATGCACTTTCAAGCTGGGGGCCGGGTACAGAGTTGCTACATTCTTTTTCCTTCTCATGAGCGTTTCTCTCCTCAGCTCAGCACCCTATTGCTATAAAGCTCCTCTTTGGCTCCCTGTTACACTGGGGAATGAAGCAGGACCTGGGAAATTTCACACAAATGTGGCCAGAATTGCACCAACACGGCAACAGCACGTGAGAAGAGGCTGACAAACTGTCATTGCTATCAAAAGACTGAGAGGCTCTGTGCAGAATGCATGAGTTTCAGCCTCAAATACCACCAGTCTTCCAACAGCAAAAAAATCAACATTCTCTGCTTTACAGTTTTGTCTGAGCACTCCTTGCAGTTGAATCCTTCTCTAGGCATGAGATTGGAGATCAAGGACCACTTTTAGGCTTTGTGAGAGATTCTTGGGGAATCCAATTCACCTCTCTGTGACTCAGCTTCTCTGCCAGTTAAACTGGGGCTGACGATCCTTACATTCTCTCCTCCCCCATAAAAAAACAGCTCAGCAGGATGAAATTTAAAAATGCCTTTAGAATTAAGCAACAGTGGTGTTGTATATATGCACATGCAGCCCACATAAAGCTGTTACTGTAATCAAGGTAATAATGAAATATTTCTATTACACAATCCCATCCTAAATACGTAAAGTTCAAGCTTTTTCTCTCATATTAAAATTGCAATTTTACTCTGAATTCAGATCAATTGAAATCCACCACGTATATGAACACCTTTAACCTGCATATGGAGCTTGATATAGATGCATTATGGATAATACTAACCTACTTAGAATGAATGCTAATGAACGCTATAGAAAGGCAATTTCAAACTTGAAGGAAAATGTTTGTTTCTGACAATGAGGCATTTGAAACACACTAGGTATAGTCATGTTTTGTCTTCTGTTGAGCAGAAATCTTACATGTTAAAATGATTTCTTGCCTCTAACTACAGTTCTCTTGCTACAGCCAAAAATGGTTTTATAGCACAGATTGGTAAAAATGGAGCCAAAGCTAGGTAGCTGGCACTCCCCTATTCAGAGACTAAGCTCAAGTCATTGTGTCTATGCAAAAAGCAGCAATTAAGACCCACAAAAACATTCACAGACCCAGATCTGCTCTGAGGCAGTGCAGGGCCATGTGACTGGCATACAGAGCAAATCACATCAGACTTAACCCTTGCCTGCACCATCAACAGTAAGACAGCTGTTTTATAGACGTTAAGTTTCAGAGCTTTGTTAAGAAGCATACAACAAGCACTGTATGTATGTGAATTGTTGCTTCACTTATCATTTTCTTTTATAACAATTATACTTTTGTCATATTTGAGATCAGTCAGGATTTGTTTGCCGGTCTCTGGCTGGGCACCCTGAGGGATGGGGAGGCCCAGGGACCCAGGGCTGTCTGCAGCCCTCAGGGAGCACAGCCCCCATACCTGATGCCCTTCTGAGAAAGGTAAGGTAGCTGTTGATGCTTCTGTGGCAGCTTACAAAAGGAATTTTACGATAAAAAAGCTGAAGTCTGCTTTTCTCCACAATAAACACTGCCACGGATAGATCTAAGCCTATGACCACGCTCAAATCTACCGTGCCAGGACCATCCCAAACACTACATATATTCTGCAGCCACTTGATTGGAAATACCGATGAGCCAGCGTTAAGCCACTTCATCTACAGGGAGCCAGCAGTGTCCAACAGGGACAGCTGGGGACAGTCCCATGGGAACAGGAGGACTTACTGTGTGGCTGGTGCTCTGCTCCGGGCCCTCGGCGCTGCGGGCCTGCAGCTGTCACACACACGCGCCCCGAATCCACGCTCCAGAAAGTCTGTTCCCACCTTCGCGGTCTCCCGTCAGCTCACTGGGATGCAACTTTCCCACCAGGTTGCTGATCCCAACTGGCAGCCCCTGCTGTGAGCCCCCACCCCAGGGCAAAGCGCCCGCGGCCAGGAGCGAGCCTCCCCTTACCCATGACGTGTACTCTTTCATTTGGTGCTGGTTGCTGTGGGAACCGCTGGCATGGCCTCTCCAGAAGCAGTCCTGACAGAGCTGGTAATTGTGGCATTGCTGGCAGCGGTAGCGAAACCCCATCATGCTCTCACTGTGGCAGTAGGAACACTCGACAGGATGGAAGACTGGGAGAGAGAGACGCCAAGCTTTAACTCCAAGCAGAGGAACCCAAGGAAAATCTGATACAAAAAGCCCTGAATGGAAGGGTGAATCTTTTCTTTCCAGGAATCTGAGGCATCAGGCGCTGTCTGCAGCTCTGACCCATGGAGCTCTATGTACAAAAGCTCATGCACCCCTCCATGAATCTGGCCTGAGCTGCAGACAACAGTGACCACACTGGGCCCTAAGCCCCTGACCTCTGCTGAACAGATACCTGTGCCTCTGCTCGCGGCAGCAAGAAATATGTTCAAACTGTATCTAAGAGAATTTAGAGGAAATACACAAGCAAGAAAATCCCCTGCAGCCTTTAGCTACACTGCTGGAGGAAGCTGAATGTTTTGCTATGCTGTTAGAAGGTACAGCAATGTGCCCCAGAGAAAGTAAGACTTGCTGCCTGGTTACTCCAAGCACAGCAATGCACTCAGGCATAAAGTTGTCCTTTATTACCTCTGTCTCACCTGTACAGCTGATGTCATTTAGGCATACGGAATTATACATTTGGCTTTGGAAACCTCATTTTGGAAATGTGGCCATTGAAGGAACCGGCTTGGTCCTGCTCTCTGCTCCCCTCAGAAGCAGGCAGCGATGAGGATTCGAGCACTGAGCACACTAAAGCATCAGTCAGGACACTCTGAACTCCCCTCCTGGCGCTTCTGCTATGTGTATTCCTCTCTCCTCACCGTACCATGAGTCATACTTACCATGGGATACTGTACTTCTCCTTCTACCCAAACACCTGCTCTTCCCTCGTTAGGTTCAGTCTGGGAGGATTTAGATCAGTCTAAGCATGTCAGGTTTCATTTCCTTGCCAGAGTTTTGCAGCAGGAAGGGTTTGTGCTTGAGGCTGGGAAAGTGTGCAAAGCCAGTGAGGGACAGGGATGGACGAGGAGAGCAGGAGGAAGCTGATGGATGACAGGACCTGGAGGAAGGTGGGGTAGACTGCTGGCTCTGTAGCCAAGGAGGACTTAAGATTGTCACCTCACCCACCTTCATGCCTTTAAGTGGAAAGGGGATTTAGTACAAGAAGATGTACAAAAGTATCTGTCTCCTGTTATCACCAAAATGGCTGGACATCTCGACTTCCTCCAGACTCTCACTTGTAAGAAACTCTTCTTACTTGTAAGAAATACACTGAATATTTTTATTCCCCAACAGTGTGAGAATATATGATTTGTTCTGCTTTCTGAGCCTTGCTTCTTTACCCTTGTGCTGTCTCAAAGCTTCAGTTATGCTAGAGGCAAACCTTCCAAGAAGCAGGAACACAAGAATATTCAACAAGCCCCTTACACAGCAACCTCAGAGGCAAAACTCTGGACTGGAAAATTGTTTACAAAAAATCTATTTATAGTGCAAAATTAGTATTTTAATGTGGGTTTTGTTTTGGTATAAACTTCTTCTTCCTTTAAATTTCCCTTTTTCTAGCTTTAACAGTACTGGAATAATGCCTGTCAGCATGATTGCCTCCTTTTTACAAGTACACCTAAACACAACTTTTTACAAGTACACCTAAACAAGACAAGCATTCCTCATACTTTTTTGGCCTATTTAATATTGGCAGTATTGGTCATTCTGGACAGCAGCAGCAGGCTGGTTTGGAGCTGAGAAACTCTTCCAGAAGAGTTCCTGAGGACCTGTACAGAGTTTGTGGGGTGCAATTTAGTGGCCACACACAGAAATGGGACAGGCAGACTTTCCAGTTCTGCCCCTGCACTTTCAGTGTGGCAGCACTGTCTGTGTCCTAGAGAAATCGTATATGAAGGGTTTGGATGGTGGACTCCACATTTGTGAGCATGGACTTTTGCCAAGGTGCTCAAGGAGTTGTAAGTCTGAAAGACGTTTCTGTCCAGAGATAAGCAATGTGTTCAGTGCAATAATCAAAGCAGCTAATCTTCATGGTCCTTTCCTGTCTTAATGTCTGTCATCTACTCATTCTGGGAAGGACAATCCTTAAAGAAAAAGAAAAACCTCACAGTTAAATCTTCATCTTCCACATAAGCAAAAGGCAAGGATGAATCAGGAACTTCCTTGCTCCTTTTCATAGTATATTGCCTGGCAGCATAGGCTAAGGAGGAGTCCTTCTTAAGGACTTCTTAGTTGGTATTTTGCAATGCACTGGCCTTCTCTTGCCAAGAATACCACATGAACGGAAACTGCCAAGCTGTTCCTCCACTACTGCCATATGTCACAGCTAATAAAAGCCATGGCCTTGAAGTATGTGAATGGATGAAATCCTATCACTCTTTGCTTATCCAGAGCACAGGAGGAGTCGGCATGATCAGGACAATTTCCAGAGCACAGCAAAACTTCATCACAAAATCACAGGATCGTAGGGGTTGGAAGGAACCTCTGGAGATCACCTAGATGAAGCTCCCTGCTAAAGCACGTTTCCTGGAGTAGAGTAGCCGTGTTTCTGGCTGAAAGACTAACAGGATTCTTTAAATATTTTACCAGTGACTGTAAAAATAGCACATGGAATCAATGAACACAGTACAGTAGTTCCTACAAAATCACCCATAGAGTGAGAAAATCATCACACAGAAGTTTACTCTTGTAATGTGATTTTTTTGGCAACAGCTCTTACTTACCATTTTCAACATTTGCCAGCCGATGCAGAAGTGGTAACCACACGAGACACTGTGGCGGGGGATCAGACATGAGAGTATCCAAGAAAGTGTTTAACGTGACTTTTTTCTGCTCAAATAAGAAAACAATCATGGACAAAGAATCAGTAATCAGATATAACAACATGATTTTATCCTGTCCTTAGAGAAACACTTGGGAACAAGCTTCAGATACTCTTGTAGCCTTGGTTTACTGAAAAGAACAACTGATACTAGGAAACATGGACTATTTTTAGGAGTCAGAATTTGTATGACTTTCATGAGGCTGGGCTGGAGATTCCTAGTTCCCACTTATGAGAAGAGTCTTCTGAAGTCATCAGCCAAATATCCTTCATGAATAAAGTTCACATTTACTTTCACAAATGTTTTGAGTACCCTCTAACAAATACAAGTAAATGTAGGGTATCGCTGTGCATAGCTAATAGTCAGCAAAGAATGGCTGATAGTCCAACAAAGAAAAAAAAACAATGACAAGGGAGTATAATTTCAGAAAACAATGCAAGGTATGAGCAGATCATCACAGCAGATTGTGTCATAGCCTTTGGGCCACGGAAAGTGGCTGTGGGAGAGCTCTGACTGTGGGACTTCGAAAATGTTAACTCTTTATATCTATAAGCACCACACCACTCTATCTTTCTAAGAGATTTCAATTCTAAAATAACCTTGTTGATTTAAAAATCTAATATCAGGCCTTAAGTTTCTTAGATGTCTGGAGTCACCATAAACCTTAGTTCAGATTTTTTCAGACCTATTGGTGATATTTCAGATTCAGATTTCTCTGCCATAAGTCCTTCCTCTTTCCTATGTAGTACATTGGCTACAGAAAGCATACTAAAGTACACAGCTACTGGTTGGTCCAAGAGAGAGAGTCCTTAAGAAATCAGAAACTGAGCCTTCCTTTAAAGTAAGATTAAGATAAAAAATATTGAGTCCTCTTGAGAATATGTGCAGGTGTAATTTACAGACATACGTATTTAAGTGGCATCCCCACATCCAAAGTGAGTGCAAAGTTTTCATATTTGATTGCTTAAGTACTGCCTTAACTTGCTGAAGAAGGGTGGTTATCCTCATCAGAAAGGAAAACAGCAGCTATGCAGTGACACGTATTATCTTCACGTGTAGTGGAGTGGTTTAGGAATTGAAATTTCCAGATGGAGTGCCTCAGCTGCATTTATATACAATTGCTGCCAGATGTACAGAAAATCAATATTTCTCTTATACACTGAGTGATCAATGGAAAACTTTGCACTCCGGAGTAATCTGGTTGAAGTCCAGGTTGAAATGTTGCAAGATATTGCAAATTATATAAAGGTTTCTATCCCTCAAACAAGAGAAAATACTTCAGGCTTTTTGTGAAAACCATCTTGATTCTTTAAAGAACAGAAGTAGCTGGAATATGAGATCTAAATCTTAATGAGATACTGCTTTTCTTTGCCATACTTGCAGTATGGAAGTCCAAACATACCATCTAGTAAGGGTAATTAAAGCTCTGCCAGTCCCCAAAGACAGCCTGTGTCAATGCACTATCAGAATAGCTACCACCTGCTTGTTGTATGAATGACCTTCCCAGAGTGGATAACCAAATCTGGGAAAAGAAGGATCCTCCAGTGCCCCAGCTATAGGGCCAAGCAGCCCTGTCTCCTCTCTGCTCTTGCTGGGAGGTAAGTTGGCAGAGCACCCACAAGTGGTCAAAGCAAGCAAATAGATGGGGAGACAAGAACAGCTCTTCCACAATGGATCAAGCTTTAGCATGCAACTGTAATTTGCAATAGCAACTAAAGCAACTTAGCTTCACCGACAGCATTACAGCCTGGAGGAGCCATGTGGAGGAGTGACCATTCCTCCGGTGGTCACTGGTTTTATGGATTGGAGAGAGCGGTGCCCCTTGAAAGGGCACCAGGAGAACAATTTCCATACATTTTAAAAGACATGTTTCCTTCTGCAGTCTTTATCAGCTGCTGGGAAAATAGAAACAGAAAGTTGTTTTCTAAATATATATCACATGCAGATGGGGTCTGGCTTTGTGGAATAACACTTAGCCAACTGATAAGAAAATGAAGTTAGTGCCTATTTTTTTTAGTTTGGGATAAAAAGAGAAATTAAAAGTATGGCTTTTAGCATCATAGCACTTTTTAATATGAATACAATATGATATCACATTAATCCTACCCATGGGGGAAAGTGGTGGCTATAAAACTCCTTTTTGAGCCACAGATCCATATTCTGAAACATTAAATCACTTGTTCTGCCTGGCATTTCCATAAATTCCATACATTTGCTGATGAGGAAACGCTGTTTCTATTTTGATCAGCCATTCCCTTCAGCAGTGGTTCAAAGAGGAACACACATGGTTTAATTAAATGAATGAGTACAATGGGGAAGAAACAAACATTTCTGCAACAGGTAAATTCCTTTCAGATGCAAACTGAAATGGATTTGGCATCACAAGCAAAAGATCATTCCTAGAATTTTTTTCTTCCTGTGCCATTGAGGAATCTGCTTATTATGGGGCTGAGCTGCTTCTGGTCAACCAAAGTGAGAGCAAATGGAAGTGGCTAACTGAGCACCCCAGACCCCTGCCTTACCACTCTGGAGGCGTGGGGACAATGGCTAGAAGTAAACAGGCACGTAATGCATTGAAGTACTATGGAATAAGGATGACTCATGCGAATGTGTGAGAGGACTCCCTTCTGCAGCAGAATACATGTATTGAGTCAATAATATGCCTGAATGTTCTGTCCTAGGGAAGGCAAGGTCTAGGCTATGAAGCAGACGCGTAAGTGTTTCTGTAGATAACCAAAGTACCAATTATTTTTTACACAAAAAAGCTCAGAGACAGCGATCATACCATCAGTGTAACTTCCTAGCTGTGGATAAAAAGAAAACATTCATAATGCTTGGAATCTGCCTCAATTTTTTTAGACAATAAGGAGATGATCGAGGACTGAATTTTTCTGCAGTGTTGTATGTACTGCAATGAAAAATATAAAACCGTTTGGAAGGCACTTAAAAACAGTTTTCAAATAAGAGTCCGATTTGTTATTATAATTTTTACCAGAAGCAGTAATCTTGAAGCCAGTCTCTGCTGAATGCTAAGCCCGAATTTCTTAACTACCACACGATGTCCCAGTAGCTGAAGCTCACAATTGCCATTGGTTGGCTCATGCAAAAAAGGATAGAGCAGGAGACTCATTTCTGCAATAACATGCTAGCAATTTTTTTTCAAATTAATAGTTTAACCTAATTATGTTTTTTAGATACTGTGCTACAGTGAAATGATCAGGTTTGCTCGGGAAAGCGATATTTTGAAACAAAAAACTATTTAAAAAAAAAGGAAAAAAACAAATACAGCAAAAATGTATTAGAATATCAGGATGAACATTTTAATACACCGATCTGCTTGGATGTACAACCTAGTGGGCACTGAAGCAAACTCCCTCACTTGAAACTTTAAAAACAGTACTGGAGAAATCACATGGTACTAATACACGCAAACATCCTATGCTTAAGCATAAATAGTAATTGTTTCTACCTTATATAGCCAATTAACTCCAATAGAAGTTTCTGAAGTTCAGGAATGCTTAAAACAATAGAGAGAATGCTGAACTTATCCCAAGGTACATTAAGTATAATATGAGAAAATGAAAGCATGACTGTTGGTGTGATGAAGACTGTGGCTACCATTTATCACAGTGTCATAGGGATACACTGCTTAGAGTCATATTTCAAAACTCCTGTTCATTCCTAGTGACGGCTGAATGAGAATTGCATAAAGTGAATGTAAGTGAGTTACTGGACTAGATTTACAAGAACACTTGGCTGCTCAGAAATGCAAACCAGCAGCTTTGTAAATCCACTGAGTACTGACATCTCTCAGAGACACAACTCTGGGTAGCTTTAAATGGAGTCTGTAAACGAAACCACTTAATGCCTGTTTGGAGGCTCTATCTTAAGGTAGCTTAATATGTCTGGTCCACTCTTATTTGGATGCGGTGTCAATGAAAGCACCATTTCTGATGGCTGCTTGGATAGAAAATGAGGCCTGAATGACACTGTAAGCAAAAAGAAGAAACTAATTTTTGATCTTCATAGTATCGTGTTCAATGTTGAAAGCTTGAATGCTCTGTTGCCATGCAAGAGCACATTTTTATTATTTTAACACAAAACTACCGAAAGTCACTTTACTATGTAAATTCTTCAACATAATATGAAGTGCTGTTTTAAATCCCCCACTGTGAAACAAGACTGTTTTCACACATGCAAGCATTATCATTTAAAATCATTTGGGAGATGATTCAATAAATGAATTTCAACAATGCCTTTCAGTTGACTGGAGAGCCTACTGATTAGTGATGAAACTGAAGGAAAACAAAAAATGAGACTGTTTTGCATGAAAATGACACTATACCCGCTCCATTTGTTCAACAGTATTCAGTTACATTTTGGTAATGAATGTAATGAGAAGGAAAATAACATTCTATTTCTAACATTTTCCCAGTTTCAGCATCTTCCCTTATGTTACATTTATGGCATTACTCAGTGTGCTGCATGGCAAGTGCCAGAGAATCTCTCTCCTTCCACTGTATTGGAGAAGTGGACGCTCAGCCCTGATTATGGGATATTTCAAAGCGTTCGATCTTAGTTGCTGCCAAAGTGGTGTATTCAGCATGCCTACACAGGCTGGTGAGGTGTGGCAAATCTTATACTCCCTTCAGGGAAACCTCACTGTTTTCCTGATGCTATCTCATTGATGATATCTGTATGGGACTAGGGATTTTCTAGTGCCTACTGATTTCCATTTTCAATGGATGTTGAAGATGAAATTTTCTACTCCCTTGTAAACTTTTTGTGTGCATACACCATCACTTGAAAAACACATAGTTTGATTTTTTGATGAGAGTTTGTACGGTGAACTTAAAGTTTCATATATGTTTGTAGCAACAACAACTAACTGCAGTAGAAGACAGCATGTCTTGGGGAATTTACATTACATAAGAGTTAGCATCTAACTTCAGCGATTAGATTAGGAAATTAGTCTCCACAGGGTCTCTAATTTAGAAACTAAGCTAGGATCCTGCTCTGAATTACTTTTTGGCAAAGCTGCTCCCTCCTCAGTGACTATGTAGGTAACCTATAGAGATTAGATTCCCACGGCACGCAGCTAACCTGCATGCCAGAAATTAGCAAAGCGAATCTCCATCCAGCCAAGTGTTCCCTGTTTGAATATGCACATCTGTGTAAGAAAGGAGAAAAGCCTCAGCCTGCTCTGAGGAGTGACTGAAAGCCGGTGTCTAGGACACTTGTTCTTCAGTTACCTGTTGTGAGAAACAAGATTTTGCTGATTGCTCTGTATAGCCAAATGAAGGCCCTTCAAAAACAGCCGTGGGCAGCTTGAGAACCTCTCGCAGAAACAAGTCGTATTTGCCATAAACCATCACTCCACTGGAGTCTGAAATCATTGAGAATATATCTGAAGGGGAAAAAAAGACAAGAAAAGGACACAGCAACTTTAGTTTGAGCTTCAAATTTGCTCTTAATTCAGTATTATCTGATCTGAACCAGAAATGCTAAACATGTTCTGCTTATGGAAAGAGCCACTATTACTGCATTTTTAATTATAACCCTACTCAGTAGAATACAAGGAGAATGATTTACATATAAAAAAGAAGCTGATTTTGATATGAAAATATTCCTGCTTATTTTTCATTGTGTGTGGTCATTTTCTAAGTGAAGTCTGATGCATGACACGAGGCAGCAATTTAATCAGATAAGAAGGATCTAATTTGACAAGATACGCAACATCAGCTTTTTGCCTACTGCCAGCTTACCCTGTCAAATTTAAATCTTCGCAACAAGCTCATTAAGTTAATTATCATTGTTTTGGACACACAAAACACTGAAGCTCTTTCAAATACACTACTTTCTATTCTTTTCTCGATTTAGCTTTTTTGTTCGTGTATAAAAATATTACATAGTTTTATTGTTCCAGAGATGCAGGTTTCTCTTCTCTCAGCCACTACTTTTCCTCTTGCTTAAAAGGATCCTAAGCCTAGCATGGGATCACAGACTAAGGAATATCCATCATTTTTCAGGCTGTGATGTCAGCCGCTTCATTTCTAGGAAGGTAGAATAAAGATCCTGGTGACAGAACCCTGAGACTGCTACCATAAAAATTAACATCATTCCCCAGTCTTCCACTGGATGCACTCTGCTCCTTATTCTTAAAGCGGCCTAGAGAATAGTGTGCAATTTACAATCAGTCTGTATTTGAATCTCTACATAGAAACTGTACATTAAAAAAAGGCACCTGATCTGGAAGACTAAATTTGCAGCTGGGATTTCTACTGGCCTACTCTAATCAACAACAATTTGTAAATCCCATTTTCTTTGGCTGTGGTAGAAGGCTCAGAGAAAACTGAAGATTAATCTTAATCCTTTGGTGAAAATGTTTGGAAAATGTTGTTCTGGACCTGAACTACAGACATCACAGCACTGAACATGAAATCTTTCCTTGCTGCTGCCTGTAAACCATGTCTTAGCTGGCTGGGAACTGTCAATAAGTCCCGTGAAATGAGAATCCATTCTGCAAAATAGATGGAATTAATACGGGCCCTGTGGGAAGAAATATAAAAAATGAGTAAATATATTGTACTTCTAAGTATGAAATGAGAGAGAAGTTTTTATTTTTCAAAAAAAAGCCTGAGAAATTGCTGAGTGATGCTTCATGATGACCATTTGAGGCACTTGACTATACTCTGCATTTAACCATTCCAAAGAAAAAAAATCAGATTTTCACTAATCAGAGCCTGAATAATGCAATGTAGTCTCAAAAGCATGAAATCTTCTCTGACATTCAGCAAAACTTTTAGCAGGATTTTCTTGCAGGTGCATACAGTGCAAATCCCAAACTCAGCAATGAAACTATAACCTATCATAATTCCTCCTTCTCCCTGCCTGTGCTGTTGTATTTCCAAATACAATGACAATTAACAGGTAAAAAATATCACCCAAAAGACTTACATCTTAATTTGTCCATGATCTTTCCTCCACAAAGAGTCGCCAAGGCCATTTTGACTGCAAAAACGGAAATTTTACCATGTCCTTCCCTGTTCAAAAACAGAAAATAGACATATTTTGTAATATGGACCTCTTTCCATTTCAAATGTTTATCGCTGACGCGACATTTTGCAATACACCCTATAAGGAGATTCACACATAAAGACCCATAAAGTTTTGCAGGAACAAACATCAGTAATTTGCTCTGTAAAGACCTCAAAAGAGATGTATTATGTATCTGACTCTCTGTTTATCTCATAACGCATTAAGGTGATGATCATTCCTGCTATTTATGCAATAGTAGTACTGAAGGACACCTATCAAACTCACGGCCTCTCTCTTATACTTGTTTTAGTACATTAAAGTATGCTCCATGCTTTACAGCTCCATTCACTTTTAAGTAGCTCTGATTTTTTAAAAGTCAGTTTCCTAAGCTTGGCCAGTTAATCATCTTTATAGTTCAGCAAATTAGATTTAGTTCTAGCTCAATGTAACACATCATTCTGAATATTAATTCTGAATATTCTTCACCCATTTAAAAATTCTGCTTTTTGTCAGGAAATCAACAAGAGATGCAGACAAAAAGAAATAAATCCACTACTTCACAATTTAAGAAATAAATCTTCACTATGTTCCTTTGTGCTGGCTTTGTTGCACAACTCCTTTTTCATTACATTGTGTTCTCTTTGCCTGGCTTCATGAGATTAAAATCCCAGTATAGGACTTTCAGAATCTATTCCAGTTTTCTGCATTTCTACCCCTTGTTGGTTAGACTCTAATTTGTGCAAACAAATTGTGGCTATGGCTGAGAATTCGGTCATTTTGCACTCCTTTTTTTGCACAATACCCTTTAGACCTTTGGGATTTTTTTCTGCAGTATTTTATCAAGGGGTTTTTACCTGCCTTTGAAAGAGTTGTTACGCTAAAGAAAAATAAATGCTAAGTGGAAGCAATAGCTTTATTAAGAAGCAATGGAAAAATCTGAAGAAAAAATGAAGCCCATGTGGAATTGCTTCAGATTTAGATATTTTTCCCAGTAGATTTAGTTATGTTTACTAACAGGATTATACTCTTGAGTGGCAGACACATCAACTCGTCTTCAGCTCTCCATCTCAGAGCCACTGGCGTTTCCCACACTCAAATGGTATGGAACAGAGGAACAGAAAAGAATAAGATTTCATTTATCTCTTCAATCTCTCGGTTAGAGTTGATTACTTCTGACACTGTGTTTTGTATCAGTCATTTGTATTCATAAAAGCATCACTAGACTCAGTATATATTCAATTAGCCCTCCAAATATATATGTGTGTGTGCGTGTGTGTGCATACATATACACACATGCATGCATAAATAAATATGACTGATGAACAGAGAGGATAATGGGGCCTAAGACTTTCCAGTATCACTCCAATGCAGAAGTGCCCTAAGCTATTGCTAAGCACTACAGATGCCCTTGACAGGCAGCAGCGGGGCCTCGCACTGTTTACAGCATAAAAGCCACTGCCACAGCAGCGGCTCACAGCAGCATGA
This sequence comes from Numida meleagris, assembly GCF_002078875.1. Classification (NCBI taxonomy): domain Eukaryota; kingdom Metazoa; phylum Chordata; class Aves; order Galliformes; family Numididae; genus Numida; species Numida meleagris. The sequence goes on along the minus strand of NC_034410.1, from coordinate 105,910,381 downwards.
AGCCCTCTGCTGAACGAAGCTTTAGGCTGGCTAATGCAGGAAGATATAAATTCTGCTAGTGGAAACGGGAAAGGGCAGAAAATGTTTTGGTTTTATTAAGCACCCTTCTTCCAGAAGTTCCTCTTCAGTTCCCTGCAGAAAAGTACTGGAAGCGCTAATGATGGCCAAGGCAACCCCTGAAGCTGACATGCACTTAGCAGCAGCATAGGAGAGAGTACTTAGAGAAGGGAATGATGGCCAGGCCACAAAGGTTATCGCCTGCTGCTGGGGGGAAAAGGGCAAAAAGTAACACATGCTTTTAGACATAGCGCAGAGCAGTAAGTTTCTTCATTCAGTGTGTGACTGCAGGGAAAGACAGCCTCTCTCCAGGGCAAGGAAGTCCCCCAGACTGCCTGATCAACTTTCCATCAACTCCCAGTAGCAAAACTTCTTCCGTACTTCTGGACTTCCTATCACCCACCTAAATTAGGGCAATGGAAGCAGTATTGTTGGGGGCTGTCATTACAAACTCCTAGATCTTTTCCAACCTTGGTGATTCTACAATTTTCACAAACGGGTTTCAGGGACAAAATTATTGGAACCAAGCAACATTCTGTCATTTCGGAAAGAAAAATTCATAATGGCCAAATCTCTGACATGCTCTTTTTTGCAGGACTTCCTCCGTGAAATCCATCCTGACTGCATCACTTTCAGTGATTAGCAAAGATGGACAAGAGGGCAATTTAACACTTCACAGCTCCAAATAGATGGCCAAGCAAGAAGTTATATATCCAAACAGGCACTGAACATTTTTTTTACACCTTGAACTCAATATGGCTCTAACATACATTTGATTAAAACCAGGCATGAATATTTCCACTTCACTCTGCAGAAGTCTAGCCCCTGCAATTAGATTTAGTTTGTTCATTGCCCAGAGCTCTCAGCTCTATGCATGAGACAAACATGTCAAGCGACAGAAAAATCGGCAATGTTCTTGTCAGTTAAACTTTGCAGGAAGAACAGCTGCACTGCAATATTGAGCAGGTGCTGAAGATGACCTAGAACAGATAATCTTACAGTCTGCTTAATAAAAGTCTTTTTAGGAACTGCTTTATTGAACGAGGCTGACATTCCACCTAGTTGGCTGTCTGGGCTTTGACATGTCTTGGGATGAATTTTTCAGAGAGGTTTGAACTTGTCATGTTGTATAGCATCTGTGTGCCAGTGAATGAGGTATGCTATTATTTCATAAAGCCAGCTAATCACCTGAGCCCTTGAAGCAAAACTATTGCCCAACTTCCAGGCGCAGTTAAATTGCAAACCAGGAATGGTTTTGTCTGTATTTTTTAAAGCCTGCCCATTCACCATTTTTTGCCTGTCAGGGATCTCTACCACATGACAGTGACTTTCATACGCCAGGGGCAAATTAAGTGGAATGACATTCCTGTCTGTGAATTTTGATTTTGTTGACTTGCAGTTTTATGAGTTTGCACTTTGGTTTTGGCTTAGCATGAAAGAACACCACTGGAGTTGTAATGTGAAATCTCACACACTATAACTCCTCCCCATTTTTTCCTCCCTTCGAGATCAGGCAGCAGGGGGACGTAATTATCTCCAAAGCTGTGAAAGAATATGAGATTCATAGAATTGGGATGAGGGCTCAGCACAGGTAGCTGGCATTTCACCATGACAGCTCTGAGTTGTGCTGGCCAGGTTCTAGCTCCCGAGAAGACAATCATACTGCAGACCTAGGGGAATGCCCCCTGCACAAGGGCAGAGAATCCTGCCAGATTTTAAGTGGGCTATAAATAAAAGAAGGAGCGCTGTATAAAGCTTGGATGATCTTCAACTTGTTGCTAACAGGTTGCCAGCACAGTACATGTGGGGCAGTATATATTGACCAGAGCTGAATAAATTAGAGGTATATTGGATTTTAAATCACATATTGACTTGTCCCTTGTGGTCCTTTCTTATACACTAAGTGATGGACTCCACTTCTCCACTCCTTTCCTTTGCATTTCTAATAGGACATGATCAACTGAGCAATCTCTTCTGAAACTGCCCCTAGAATAGCAGGAGCAGCCTTTGCTCTACACAGCCACAGACATCAAAACACTCTGTGATCGCTTCTCATTGATACTGAAGAGCTATGATGCTGTCTAAGCCTTAGAAAGCAGTTCTGGGTGTTTTTTTTTTATGGTGTGGGTTTGTTGTTGTTGTCTGTGTACACAGAATCAAATGTGATCTTATTCATTAATAAAAACATCCCTCACAATCTGGAAGTTTGGATGGCATTTTGGAAAGGCCAAACATTTCCTGCAAACGTGGCTAAAAACCAGAGGAGTGAACTCAGGTCAAAGACAACAGGACTATTTTAGGAGTGACTATTTTGATTTCAGCATGACTCATGCACCTAATAAAATCCTTTTTTTCCATCAGAAAAGACTTCAGGCAATTTAGTTTAACTGTCCAATTTCTTCCTAAGAGGGGAAAGAGATGGAGAAAAAGACTTCATCCAGCCTCAGGTCCACGCCTTTCTCCCTATATGCAATGTATGGACACATGTCAGAGCTGTTAAGAACTCAGACAGCTCTCACACCACTGCTCTACTGAGCAGGAGCTACCCCCATCAGAATCAGGGAAATCTGCACCATAAGTGGCTGCTAAACAAACACTCAAAACAAAACATCAATCATCTGAGTCTTATTAAAGGATTTTGACACCAGTTTTGAGAATCAGACATTTGACTTTCATGTCTCTATTTGTGATACGTGGGCAAACACCCATCATATTAAAGAGACATCTAGCTGACACAGATCTCCGCGAAGCCTGAACTTAGGTATCACAGACTGAACCTCATGGTTAAATGAACCACACACACGATATCTGGTGCATTTAACAGAGGGTGATGTGCAGCCAATCCCCACCTCAGGTCCCAAGGCAGAGTGCATTCTCCTCAGGGTGCTCTAGCTGTCTCTGCCCTAGGAAAGGCGCCCTGTGCACCCTGCCTGAAGGCAGCGGTGTAAGGAGGACGACGAGACGCTTACAGCCTCCTCAGGTCCTTTGGGAGCCCAAATCAGGCCACCACACACAGCACGTGGGATGCCATGCTCAGGGGAAGCCGAACCCTGCCCCTCACGTTCTCTGTTTCTGTAAAGACAAGTAAAACCCTATCCTCCATTTTGCTACAAGGGGCCTTGACGTCCAGCTGACACCTTCACCCCCCCCGCAGCGAGCTACAAAACAAGCACGTTATCACAGCTCCTGCTCCCATGGTCCTGGGGCTGCCGCCTGTCAGCCGGGGAGCAGTTTGCGTGCGGCACGCACTGACGCATGCATCCAGCCATTTTCCTTGTCCTTTAGTGCTCTTGTCACAGTCACAATGGCATACATGAAAATGCTTGTTCCCTGTTTTACTGCCATTGAGACAGGAAAAATATTCCTGAAGGCTACAGTTCCACAACTGATTGACTTCTTGTTTTTCCCTCGGAGGGACCGGAGGGGAGGCTGGGTGCAGCCTTGTCATGTGGAACAAGCACTTTTTCTCCCTGTCACCATGGTGACCGAGCCGCCTGGCTGGGCTGCCTCTGAAAGGTGCACAAAACCCAGCCCCAATACCCAGCACCTGGGCCATGGAGAGAGAGGATGGAAAGAGGGAGGGGAGAGGGGCAGCACCCTGATTTCAGGGCATCACGGCTGATGTTTGCAGCTGGTGAACTGCCATAAAGAGGCAATAGGCAATCTGCAGACTTAACTGCTGTTCTCCAGTAATTTGGGGCTGAGGATTTTGAACACAGCAATGCAGGCTGATGTCTACACATTCCAGTAACTGTAATACGTACACAAAGTACGTTCGTTATGGCAAGAAGCTCACTCTGTCTTGAACTTGTCCTTCTTGCAATATGGGTTCCATGCAGTAATAAACAACACAAATTTCAGTTTCACCTCCTGGTTTTTATTCTATTTCTGCCATGGTCTCGAAATCATACTGCACTGGGATAAGCCAGAAAAAAAATGCTTAGAGCTGCAAGAACTCGCAGTAAATTGAGCTCTTTCCAAATAATGAGTTATTAACCCCTGTCACTGCCGCAGAGTCATTGCAGTGGTGTCAGCCACTGGTATGTCAATAAATAACAACATAAATTAGAAGTGGATGTAAATTCATTTCTGTAGATAATTCCTCTTTGATATAAACTGGAACAAATCTGAGAAGCTGGATGAAAACACACTCGTGCTGAATTTGGCTCAGCAGAAAGGAGAAGTTCTTAATTTTAGGTTCTCTCCCTAGCGAGCAGTATTCACACACTCATTATTTGGGTCAGAATATAGCTTGTGGGATTGTTTTCCAGAGATATTTTCAGAATAAGTGAAACCCTTTCACCAGTCAGGGAAGGAGGGAAGCCCGTGGGGGAATGAAAGCAAACTTACGGATCAAAGGCTGCTAGCAAGAAGTTGAGCAGTAAGCTGATGGACTGCTCCACATTGATCTGGTGGGTCGTCGGCATCCGTTTGTTGAGCTGGTAGAAAATGGTTGAAATCACGGCTTCGAGGCGAGCCACATTCAGTTCGATGCTGGGATCCAGGTTGTTGAGGGCATTTTCCCTCAAGGCTTCTATCACGTTCCAAATGTCCACCAGGTGCACTAGGGGACAGCACACAGACAGTCAGGGAGACGCGTTCCTGAATAATCATGCAGGATGTGCTTCAGGAAACACGCGTTTTCCATCACTGAGAATTCAACTTTATGGAGGGAAGAGCAAATAAAACCCAAATCCATTAATAAACACGCCATATATTGATATCATTATTTGCAATGAGTACAACTTCAGCTCAGGAAATCGCTCCTCATTGTATGAAGTGTTCAAAGTAAAAATCTGTATTTCACTGAAACCACTGGAAGGTAAACATACGCTAATAGTTTTTCTGAACTGTGTCTCTATGGATACCCATTCAGAAATTACTCTTAGATATTAATTTGCATAGCATATGGGCTTTTTGGAAGAACCTACGAATACTAAATGCTTAACACACACTGACATTTTGAAAATTCTTTTCAGCAATTTGTACTGAAAGCAAAATATTTTACAGAAACAGAATTGTAATTGAGTCAGGGCAGACAAACTACATACAAATAAAGAACATGTGATGAGTGATCCCGAAGTCATATTTTGGTCTCCTAAATAGATTTTCCAAATGGTTTGTTGGATCTCTCTCTTTGATAAAGTCCTGGTCTAAGCTGAATTTCACAAGGGCTGGTTTTGCCTGCAAGGGCAGCTTAAAGGACAATCTCTGCTCAGCCCTCATATTGTATCCAAACAGAGATCTTGTTTGCATAGCAGTGTTATTGTGACTGTATGATCAGCTTGCTGCAGATTGGCAACTCTTGAAGTGGTGGACCATTCCAAAAATTAAAAAAAAACTCCAGTCATTCAAAAGTTGATTTAATTTAAACATTACTAAAAAAAAACTTTTTTTTTTTTAATCTTAAGTATTAACTTCTTTCCTAAAATTTTCAATAAGAAATAAATCATGAGGTTCAGGGTGCAAATTCTTCTTTTTTTACCAGAGAAACTATTGTACAGTTCTTATTACTTAGCATAGCAACATATCTGCATATCAAAAGCTACCTGTATCAGGACGGAGATGCATTTTATTGCGGATAGAGAAATGAATTCTAATCCTCATCACTATATTTTTAGTTGCTTGCTTTGCAGGCAGTGTCTCGGACTGCAATGTGGCATGACAGTCTGGTGGCAGAGAAATGTAAGCCGACACTAGTTAGATAAATGAAACTACCTGACTGTCTGCTTACTAAGTCTAAACTTTTTCCCAGTGATTGGGTTTCTTTACTTCTACCTCAGGGGAAAAAAAAAATCATCTCTACTGCCCTGCTACTGCATACATAAGCTGCAAGGCAGAAGGAGGAACATAGGGCATACAAGCAAGTGGCAACAGCAGCAGAACTACTCAGGCATTATACAAAGTACTTTTCCACTTCTTCTTACTGCTCCCTACCAAATAATTGGGAAAAAGTGCAAGATGTAGTTTCATTGTTACACTAACTGCTTACTTGGCCTTTATTCTAAAAGGAAGCTTCCTCAGCTGTCCTTGTCTGCTTGACCTTGTCAGGAGATCGTCTTCAGAGAGTCATCCTGAATGAAGGCAGGGAGGTGAACACAGCCTCTCTGATCTCATCCTTTCCATCTTTCAAGAAGAGGATGTTCCCCGAAACAAATCCAGTGTAAGTCTCAGATCCTTTTAATGCAGCCATTCCCATTCAAGTAGTTTTCCCTGTCAAGTTGCCACTGAGGTAATCTCAGTAAACAGGAGATGAACAATCCTGAAGACAGGCTGCTCACAACTGCTCCTTGCTGCGAAGCTTCTCTACAAGGCTCAGAGGACAGATTAGGTAGAGGACAGAAGTCGTCACCAGAAAGCAGGCCACTGTCTGGTCCAGAAGAGAAGTTAATGAATTTCCCATTCTGGGTCACCAGTATAAGGCAGCAAAGGAAGAAACACAGAGCAATATGCTGGAAGAAGCAGCAAGGGGCTGGCCCTTGTGCACTTATCCTGTGGCCTTACTATGAGGGGAAGGGCAGGCAAAAAGCATAAGGCTGAGTGTGAAGTTTCCCCCAGGGTCCAGCTGCCGCATGCCATGAGATGCCATGGCCTCTGGTGACTGAACAAAAGAGATGAAGGAGAAGGTGTTTCTACCAGCAGTTTCAGGGTGCTGGGGTTTGTGTGCAAACTTTCAAACCCGGGCTGCAGCTACACTGAGAGGTAGCAGTGTGAGAAATGACAAGGCATAATGAATAGGAGAAAGGGAGAAATACCTGTGCAGATGGCTAACCTTGACTTGAGGCTTCACTAGCAAGACAGCAAACCCAGAGAACGCATGAACAGGGTTACCAGCTGAACAGCACTGCTGACCAAGGCAGAAATTACCAGGGCAACCCAGTCGTAAATACTGAACAGGGATGTAAAATCAGCAACGTTGCAGCCAGTGGGAAAGGGACAAACAAGGGAAGGCTGTTCATCTGAGAGTGGATGAGCATGGTAAGTGAAAAAAAACAATGGAAGTGGAACAAGGGAATATAAAGGGGACAAATCACGTCGTTGGGGTCGTCATTGAGGGGTACCCCAAGCAGCCCTGCACCTGATCGGTGTAGAGAAACGAACACAGCAACAAGCCTTGTCCTGACCACATGCGTATTTGGTTCACCTCTGCCCCTGCAGCGTTTCTTCTTTTCCCATTGATACTACATTCCTCATAACACAGTCACATCCAGAGTTAATTTTGATGATGGTTTTCAGAAGGGAAATATCCAGAGGCTTGCAGAGGTGAGACTAATAATATCAGCACACTAACATATTTGAGAGAAAAAATATTGTTTTTAGCATTACTTCTAACTTGAAAGCCTCACAGGCTGTCCTGATGTTCATTGGTATGCCACAAAGGTAGGGCACACATCTAAGAAAATGATTTAGTGGAAATTGCATGGCAGCAACCGTCCCCCACCCACCATAAAGTATAGGTCTCACAGAACTGCTGTGCATTTGATACTATAAATAATTTTACTTGGGCTTTTTTTTTTCTTTTTTTTCAGAAACACCTTGGTTCCACTTGGAGCCAAATAATCAATAATCCTATTGCGCCATTTTATTTTTCATTTTACTCATGAATTTTAAATCTTTTTGCCAAGGCTAGAAAGCAAGCATTTCCTCCTGCATTTCCTGCAGGAGGAAATGAAAGCTGGGTAAGATTCAGACTTTTAAACATCTGCTAATTTTGAAAATATCTCTTTAAATGTCTAGCTTAAAATCACAAGCAGAGCTTGTTAAATTGCTGATAAGAGGACTGCCTCAGTTTTTACTCAAGTTTGTTGCTACGGACACGAATTTGGAATTCACCCACCTAAGCTTAATCCCCCAAAACTGGTGAAATTGAAAGGCATCTAAAATCAGCTGTTGGAGGCAGGTGACATGAACAGTACTTAAAAGGTGCTTTTCTATTTCTTTACTGATCACAGAGTGTACAACAACAAGCATACCTGAGACGTGACCTTGGGGATGGCAAGGTTAACCGACATGAATCCCATACCTTGTTCTTTAAGTAGTAAGGAAAGATGTCTTTTTTGTTCTGACCACTATGTGGCCTAGAATAATTAGGCTTTATAGAAAAGACAAATAATAAATAATTTAATATGTATAACTAGCAATCAGATCTTATCATAGCCACACCCTCTGCATCCCCCGACCTAGCATCAATTGCATCTGGGTTTAGTATCCTACTGATCACTCAGAATCCTATTTTTTAAAAATGTACTTACAGAGTTAGCAAGCTTAAGTATTATACCATGTTGCCTATCTACACTGGGAAAAAGCAGAAGAAAACACAGGCCTCTATAAGCTCCACTCTATCCATCTGTACTATTAGAAACTTATGCCAGTTTCAAACTGCAGTTATTAAGGTATCTGTAGTGCCACACCCTTTTAATGCAAAAACAGAACACTAACCTTGCAAACTTTGCACAAGCTTACTTTCTTCCCATTTTATCTTTCATCCTCTCTGCCACCCTGCTATGCCCATGTATTCATTTGCCCATCCCTGACATTGTCTTAATCTCACCGAAGAAGGCATTACTCTTTGTAAAACGTGTAGTGCAATAAAACCCGAATCTGCTTTCTAAGTACTTTGGCAATAGGAAGTTATCTGTGTAACCAGCTTACAAATACTAGAAAACATTTTCTCTCCAAAAATCTGCCCCAATTCCTTCAACGAAGTCAAACTCTACAGGTTTATCTCAGCTTTTTTCATGGCTACTGTGGCAGCTCTTGCTGCCTTGCCCACTTTTACGCCACAAAAGGGGATTACCCCTCAACATGAGAAAAATGCCCTTTCTCAAACAGATCTTCTAAGCTACAGAAATCTGGTGATTGTTTTTACAGTGTCACCAGACTATCACTACACATTAGGAGCAAAAGCTGCTAATGTCTAGCATCTGTGTGGTGTTAAGGTGATTCAAAGCTACACAGCCCAGCCAAATGTCAACTGCAAACTGTTGTGGTGGGTTCATCAGATGGGCAGCAGAACTCTCACTGCCTCTCTTCAAAGGAAGAGGAGAAAATACAAAGAAAAAGTGCTGAAGGGCTGGGATAAGGACAGGGAGATTGCTCAACTATTATTGCTATGGGCAAAATAGAGTCGGCATAGGGAAATTAATGCAATTTATTGTCTATTGCTAACAGACTACAGCAGCGAGAACTAAAAGCAAACTAAAAGCACCTTCTCCCCATTTACCCTCTTCTGCTTCCTCCTCCTGAGCAGTGCAGAGAACAGGGAATGGGAGCTGTGCTCAGTCTCTGCTACTCCTTCATGGTCTCTCCCTTCCCCTGCCCCAGTATGGGGTCCTTCTCACAGGATGCTGTCCTTCCCAAACTGATCCTGTCTAGGCTTCTCACAGGCTGCAGCTCTCCCAGCACTGCTCCAACACAGGTCTGTATCACAGGGCCCATCCTTTAGGAGCTGCTCCAGCAATGGGTCCCCATGGGCAGCAGCTCCCCCAGCCCTCCTGCCCCACTGTGGGCTCCTCTCCATGGGCTGCAGAACCAGCCCAGGGCTGATCCTGTAAGGACTCTCTGTAGGCTATGCCTCCTTCAGGTCTCATCCACCGCCACACAGCGAGCTCCTCCATGGCTGCATGTGGAGATCTGCTCCGCGTTGTGCCCACAGGCTGCAGGGGACTTCTGCCCTGACCTTGGTGCCTGCAGAGCTTTTTCTCTCACACTCTCTCACTCCTCTCTCAGCTGCTGCTGCACAGTGTTTTTCACAGAATCATAGAATCAGCTAGGTTGGAAAAGACCTACAAGATCATCCAGTCCAACCATCCACCTACCACCAATAACCCCACTAAACCATGTCTCTCAACACTATATCTAAACGTTTCTTGAACACCTCCAGGGACGGTAACTCAACCACCTCCCTGGGCAGCCCATTCCAGTGCCTGACCACTCTTTCAGGAAAGTAGAATTTCCTAATGTCCAGCTTAAATCTCCCGTGGTGCAACTTGAGGCCATTCCCCCTTGTCCTGTCAATAGTTACAAGAGAGAAGAGGCCGACCCCCAGCTCACTACAACCTCCCTTCAGGTAGTTATAGAGAGCGAAAGGGTCTCCCCTGAGCCTCCTCTTCTCCAGACTGAACAATCCCAGCTCCCTCAGCTGCTCCTCATAAGGCCTGTGCTCCAGACCCCTCACCAGCTTCATCGCCCTCCTCTGAACACGCTCCAGGGCCTCAATGTCTTTCTTGCAGTGAGGGGCCCAAAACTGGACACAGTACTCGAGGTGGGGCCTCACCAGGGCTGAGTACAGAGGGACAATAACTTCCCTACTCCTACTGGCAACACTGTTCCTGATACAAGCCAGGATGCCATTGGCCTTCTTGGCCACCTGGGCACACTGCTGGCTCATGCTCAGCCGAGCACCGACCAGTACCCCCAGGTTTGTTTCCTCCACACAACCATCCAGCCACTCTGCTCCAAGCTTGTAGCGTTGCCTGGGGTTGTTGTGGCCAAAGTGCAGGACCCGGCACTTGGTCTTGTTGAACCTCATCCCATTGGCTTCAGCCCAGAGATCCAGCCTGTCCAGATCTCTCTGTAGGGCCTCTCTACCCCCATGCAGATCGACACTTCCTGCCAGCTTGGTGTCATCTGCAAACTTACTGAGGGTGCTCTCAATGCCCTCATCCAGGTCATCAGTAAAGATATTGAAGAGGACAGGCCCCAGCACTGACCCCTGGGGAACACCACTCGTGACCGGTCACCAGATGAATTTAATTCCATTCACCACCACTCCCTGGGCCCGGTCCTCCAGCCAGCTCCTTACCCAGCAAAGAGTGTACCTGTCCAAGCCACGGGCTGCCAGTTTCTCCAGGAGAATACTGTGGGAGACAGTGTCAAAGGCTTTGCTGAAGTCTAGGTAGACCACATCAACAGCCTTTCCCTCATCCACCAGACAGGTCACTCGATCATAGGAGATCAGGTTGGTCCCTCTCTTAAATCTGCTCTCTCAGAGGCACAAGTTCAGATCTGGCCAGCAGCAGTTCCCTTTTGGAGCAGGCTAGAGCTAGCTCTGACCTAACGTGGCACTCTGATCACAGCTACCAAACCTTGCCATATAAGTACAATACAACTGCAGAGCCACCCAGGTAAAGCAGATCTCCTTCATTTGCCTGAAGTTTGAAAAAAAATGTGTAGTTCAGCAATCGCTTGTGGAAACCATGTACATTTCCCCTCAAATTTTCTGTTGTGATTTCTAAAGTCATGGCTAAGCTAAACATCTGCGTTGTTAGATCTTCTACAGCAATTACTGCCTGATAATTTAACTTTTATATGAGATTAAGTAAGATTTAAGTACTGTCATAGTGATTTCCGTATTTGAGCACGTTCTGCAACAGACAGTGATCAGTGAATGTAAATAAAATCCAGTATCCATCCAGACAGAAGTGGACAAGGCAGATGAATAGCACTACAGACAGCTGCCATTCAACTTCTGCAGAGCAATCTCAAATGCACTCTGAGGAGGCACAACCCGAATCACAGAGAATTAAGATTAATGAATGGAAATACACTCCGAATAACAAATGTTATTTATATATATCTACAATCCAAGCTCGACTGTCTTCAATCCGGGCCGAACGCCCGTAAACCGTTGACTGAATTTCCTTCAGTGAACTTCTTCACCTGGTAAAACAGCATTTGCAGAGAGACTGTTGCCAGTACATCGTAAATGAAATGGTCTCTGCAGCATTTAAGTGCGCATGGAAGACTATGGTCTCAGTTTGAAAAGTGTTCTGCATTTTCCTCTACCCAAAAAGCTTTTAGACACTCCTGAAGATTTACATCCTGCCATTCTTCCTTCATCTGTGTTCAGAACATCCTTTCCTATTGCTTTTTACTAATTTGTTACAATAAAAAATAGGAATCAGAAGCCACAGTGCAGAATTCCACCATTCTACAACTTTCTCAGGAGGTTGATTTATGAAGGAGATGTACTTGATACATTTGGAGAGAAGTTTGGACAAAATTATGTTGCTTACTATAAATATATATGTCAGTTTTACCAATTTTCATCTTCCTTTTTTTCTCCCAAGAGTTCTTTACCTTCTTCATTAGGATGAAATCAATGCATTTTTATTTTAATGACTACTTTTAAATAGTAGTTTTCTGTTTGGTAGATTACAGTATAGGCAAAGTGTGAGAGAAGAGATGGACTATTCTTTTTTTCTCAGCTTAAAGCAAAGAAATTAGAATTTATTCATAAGGTGAAAAATGAAACCTTCCTCCCATCATGCAGTTTCTTTATAATTACTATAAGATATAGAAGCTGTGAGATAATCTTGGATCTATCACTAATCTCAAAGGAGGCAGATTATTTCAAACATCAGCTGCCAAGAAATGCTGTTGCCTGAAGCAAGCATAAAAAAAAGAAAAGTGTAGAGGAAGTTATCTTCTATGTGGAAAAAACAACAATAAAAAAAAACAGAATAAAACAGAATAAAAGTTTGTGTGCTTAAGCTTTCTTAAGATTAAACTGATTTACTTACATAAAAATCCACATCTCTTCTACTGTATTTTTTGTACTCCACCAGAACCATGAACTCTACAATGTTATCTTTCCATTTATTATTAAATGAACATGGAAGAGAAGACTGAGTTTAATCAAACAAGGGAAGCAACTAAATTATGGCTTTAATAATCAATTCAAATTTACTTAACGTACAGTAGGCCTAACTACATCTAAGGTAAACATGCCCAACCGATAGTTACCACAGAATTTCACCTTGATAGTGTTAATTCGTTGGTGAATACAAGAAAAACTTTTAAAGAAGTATTAATTTAAATTATTTCGAAAATCTAAGGATTAATTTCATTACAATTTTAGTTCAGCAAAGCTTTTGCAGATATGCCTGAGTTTAAACATACTAGCGCTGTAATTTGAAATCAATGGCACTTGAATGTATGTCAGGTAGTTAATGTGAATTTCATTAGAAATGAAAGACCTATGCTTCCTTGTCAAACAATCTCCCACATACTATAAAATATGTTAGATGATTCTTCTCTTTCAGATTAGGATCCATGAACCCATCACCATTGAGGGTGCAGGAGTCATTTGTCATCATTACAGTTGTAAAGCCCTAGGAAGTCACTCACTCTTTCTGCTTGTCTCCTCTTTTCTGCTGCCAGGAGGGTAATGGAGCACTGAGCAAGGTGCATTTTCTCACTAAAGAGCACCTGTTTGTGGCCAAGCTGCCCCCATATCAAGCAGTTGCAGCATGCTCAGCAAAAGCGTTAACTGTTTGTCCTACCACTATGCAGACCAAAATGCCAGCTATGATGGCTTGCAGTGTTTCACATTTTCTGGTGCCAAATTACATAAAAAGAAAACGTAACAGGGTGTTACATCTGTTTGGCTAAAAATGAAGTACTCAACTCTTTGGCTGGGTACGTTTGGTGACAGATGTCACCTGGCACACCCAGGCTATGCTCACTGCCCAAATATCTGAACCTGCTCCTGGAAATGTCCTGTATTCTTCTCCTCTACCTCCCTCATCTACCTCTGCTGCCATACAGAGTTTAACCAGCACAGCAATTTCTAGCACAGCTGGGCACCCACTGGGCAGCTAATCCAACAGGCATGGTGTGCCTTGGGCTAGTTCTGAACACTCTGCAAGCTACTAACAGCTCTTGGGCTGGTCACCCCTGCTTTCCAAAAAGTCGAGTGGTGGATATCTAGGTTGTTGGCACACATGAGTTTTTTAATTAAAAAAAACAATATGTATATATACAGATTGTAATTGCGTCTTCCCACTACTTCATGTAATTTCTAGGTTTTGTAGATGCAGTGATTGCCAAGTAAATACTTCAAGCTTAAAGAAGTAATTAACAAAACATTCAGAATACTTAGTGCCATGATTTTCTGAACCCCAAATGCTTTAATTTTTGGGAAAAATATGTGTATTATCCCCATACAATAGTAAGAAAGGTGGTAAGAGGATGATACACTGAGGTATCAATAATCTCAAGTAACCAGAGGCAACATTTCTGTCTTTCTTTGCAGAAATCAAACTCTAATCAAAGACTGCCCATTTCAAGGTGAATTTGGAAAGGGAAGTGAGGAGTAAGAAGAAAGGCTTCTATAAGTACATCAGCAGCAAGACAGGTTTAGGAAAATGTAGGTCCACTACTGAATGGGGTGTGGCACCCGCTGACAAAAAACATAGGGAAGGTTGAGGTACTTGAAGCCTTCACTACCTAGTCTTTACTGACAAGCTTCATCTTCAGGAAGATGCAGGTCCCCGTGACAAGTGGGACGCTCAAGAAAAGGAAGACAACCTTGGTTGAGGTGTTCTGGATCTGATTAGAGGACATTTAGACAGACTGGACATACACAAGTCCATGGTACCTTATATGGGATGCACACAAAAGTGCTGAGGGAGCCAAGTGATGTCACAGCAAGGCCACTCAATTACCTTTGAAAGGTTGTGGCAATAGGGCAAGGTTCTTGAGGGCTGCAAGAAAGTTGGTGTTACTCTCTTTAAGAACTCTTTAAGAAAAGGATCCAGCGAACTAAAACTTCACCTCAGTCCACAGGAGGGGGATGGAGTGAAACCTCCTGAAGTCATTTCCAAGGATATTAATGACAAGAAAATGACTGGGAGCAGTCAGCATGGAGGTATGAAGGGGAAATCATGCTCAACCAACCTGTTTGCTTTCCACAATGAAATGACTACCTCACTGGACAAGGTAGAGCAATGGATGCTCTTTATTATGACTTTAGCAAGGCTACTGACACAATTTCCTATAATCTCCTCATTGAAAAAAATAATAACTACAGACTAGACAAGTGGAAAGTGAGTTAGACTGAAAACTGTTTGAACTGCCACGCTGAAAATCTTGTTGTCAGTGGCACCAAGTCCAGCTGGAGGTCCAGCTGGAGGCCAGTCACTAATGGCATATCCTGAGGCATAATACTGGGGCTGAAGCTGTTGAACACCTTCATTAATGACCTGGATGATGGGACAGAATGCATGCACAGGCAATATTCCTGAGCTACTGCCAAAGCTGACTGCTGGATGCCTGGAAATCTGTAGGACAAAATGCGTAGAGCTGAGGTACCGAATTTCAGGGGAAAAGTTTTAAAAGTTCTCCTGTCCAAATACCAGGCTTGCATTCGCGTATCCTCACCTATTGTTCTGCCCAGAGCAAAAAGTGAGTTATTTTAAAACCTTTCGAGATTCTGATCACTCGGCACATTAAACAAACGTGGCCTGCTGGACGTGTCTGTCAACTTGGCCTAGTGCTACTAATGAGGAAGAAGAGCTAGGATAACAATATGCTGAAATGTGGTCTTTTTATCTTTAATATGGCAACTGACAAACCCACCAATGTGTAAGATTACGTGGAGATCTCCAGTAAAATTATTATCGTCTACATTAATTACATTTACAATAAAAGCTTCTGGTGTCTCTTCCTGCCTATTCTGTCTCACCCGTACTGACTGAAGGGCTCCGTGTGGGTGGCTGAGGAGGCCACCAGTCTCCCCAGCGAGCACCATTAATGACAGTCAATCTTATTGTAAGAGAGAGCAGGGGGCAATGCACCCTGCAGTGCTGGGCTGGGGAAACGTCTGTCTCTGCTTTTCACCCAGCTGCTGGGAAAGGGGTTCCTTTTTTAAACACACTTGAAAATCACTTATTCAAAATGCTGAATAAAGTATGACATATATAAATTAGGATAATAAAAAACATAACTCTAAGCTCCTTAATATTTTTATGAGAAACAGGAGAGAACACTCAGTAAAAACACTGCTCTGTTACTAGAAGTCACGTAGCCTAAATCCACAGATTATACATCACGTACCTGTTTTAAAAACTTGAACACACTCGTAAGTCAAAGACCAATGTGTCAATAGCAGACCTGCTGATATCTATATTCCAGATCCAGAAACTTTGTAAATTCTGCCCAAAACAGACAATGGTATCCCTAGATTGTACATCTCCATTATCTTCGATATCCCACCCTAACACTAATCTAATAAGCCCTAACACTAATCTAATAAGAAATGCCTCATTTGAGGCACTGTGCAATCAGGCATCAGGGTGACCAAATACTTTCTTCAAATGGGGAGACGAGGTAACAAAACTTGGTCAGTAAATACAGATGATACATGACAGCTTTTTCATTTCTCTTAAAATAAGGACCATTTGCCTTACATCTGAATTTGTATTTCATTAGTAAAACTAGAGCATTTCAAAATTTTAAATAGATATAATTCTTCTATAATATTCTGCAACAAAAAATACATTAGGAAAAATTTTCTGCACTCCCCAAAGGAAGTAAAACAACCTCCAGCACTGGGTGATACTGTATCTGCAGCTGACTTTCAAAATACCATCTCTGTTATATCTATCTGGTGACAGAAATTGCATTATGGAAACTTTCAAAAAAGTGTTTCCAGGAAAAGGAAAAAGTCATGGTCCAGCACTCCTATTTATGAGATTAAACTGGAAGTTCAGAAATGACTGAGCGTCTGAGAAGAAAGCTATAATTTTACAGCCTGGCACAACTCAGATTCTGTGTAATAATCCAAGGCAAAATCACTTTTAGAAAATAGGCAGAACATAGCGCACAAGCCTTCTGTTCATCATAGCCTTGACCACAGGATGGCACTACTGGGTGCATTTTAGTAAATGCAGTACACACTGGCCATTAAATTTTAACTCTGTATTGGCACAATGTCAAGCAAACTAACACAAATCAATGGTTGTGTATTCCCACTGCTGTCCCCAGAAAACTGCCTTGTCCATGAATTTAGCTGAATATGCGCTTGGAGATTTGACAGTGTGAACATCCTATAAAGGCTATCACATTTGATAGGCAAATAATGCCAAACCTTGGAGGTGGAAAGGGCAGAGTAATCTTCATGTTGAGTGTCCTTTTTATGGTGATAAAATCTCCTCTGGAAATATGTTTCTACAAGTGCCACCTCTGACTAATACCACATCTTTCTCTCCTAAATAACTTCACTTTTTTTCTTTTCTTTGGTACAACTGTGCCCAGCTACCCTCTACCCCTCAGAACCTCTCTGTACCACAAGAGACCTATACCTGACTCTAGCCATGTTACCTGCAAAAAGCAAGCATAAATTGAATGCAAATGCTGAAAAACTGAGTTACTTATATTTCTCACTAATCTTGAAGTAAAATGTGTTACCAGCTCTAATGATATAAAGTATTAGCCCTGATCTCACAGTAACTGCTGCTTTCCTTAAAATTCCTGACACTGAAAGCTTGTGATGGCAAGAGGATATTCAGTTTAACAGATCTTCTTAATGCTTAGTTCCCTCATGACCATAGAAAAAAGGCTGAGATTACGTTTAATGTTCAGTCATATCACAGAAGTCAGTGAAAAAGACTGAGCACTTATACATTCAAAACTTTTGAAGACAAAGCTCTTCCTTGGCCCATCTTCTGTTTTTCAGAGTTTGACTCGTGGGTATTTTTCATTCCTAATTTTTTTTTAATCATTCAGGATTGGCAAGACTGAGCAACAACACAAGGTACAGAACACTAATGAATGAGGAACTGCACATCTCCCTGAGTATGAAAGTAGCATTTTACATATAAGCATATTCTTAAGCTGATCCTTTTTATATTAATAATTTCTTATGTAACATGGATGGAATTTGGCCCACAAAATTTTCATCAATTAAAAATAACCAGAGAAATATTGAAATTCAACTCAATGCTTGAGTAAACTCGCTGATGTCAGAATTGTATTTTTCACCCCCAGAACAGAAGTGACGCACACAAAAGAGACAACATGTTTCTCTCTTCTTTTCTCAAGGGTTTGGCCCAATCCAGAGAGCTGTGGGAACCCTTAATTTATTAGGACAAAATCCCAGTATCAACCTCAGCTGCTGAAAGTGAGAACCTTGATATGAAGTTGGATGTTCCTGCAGCACATTGGACTTAGGTGAAAAAACATCTTATGGCTAAAGTCACAGGGACAGTTCAGACTCCAATCTGATTTAATCCTTTTCTGAGCTTGGTAATGGAGATGCTCATTACTGCCATAGGTTCAAACTTTCACATTTAAACACCTATTACATTTGAAAACAAGAGGATTTATTTGGCAACTGACAAAGCCACCAATGTGTAAGATTATGTGGAGACCTCCAGTCTTTTGGGATCTGAGTTATAATCAGCTCTGAGATGGATCCTGGTATCCTGAAGATCCTTTTATTTAATATTGAATTCATCTGAAGAGACAATGTCTAATTCATGTACACTATAGAGAACATTTGACTAAAACCTGCCTTTGTGCTCACATAATCTTTGCACATTTGCTCTCCTGCCATTACTCATATCCCAAGCAATGCCTTCTCCAAGAGCCAGTGCTCCAGTCTCTGGCTGAATCATTCAGCAGCCAGAACTCCAGAACCAGGAGGCAATTACAGTGGCTCCTACTTCAGTGACTTCTGGTATCATGCTCTAAACCATCACATTTCTTAAGGAAAGAGGCCCAAGGATTAGCCCAGGAAGAGGAGAGAAGCTCCAGCTGACAGAAACACTGCTCAACAATCAGCAACACTGAGACAGGAAACAAATGCAGAATGTAAAATGACAGATAAGTAGGATTTAGATGAAGTACCACACATCTATATCCCTTCTCCTTTGTGTGACTGAAACTCTCTAATGATGTTGTCAGGGCCCCTAGATGGAGTAAGAGTCTCAATGTACATGGTCACTTAGCTGTCATCCTTTACACACGCAATCCTTAAAGATATCCTACAAATCCAAGACAAAATAAAGAGTTTCAAGGTAAAATGTGCATGAATTAAATGTGGAGAACTAAACTCAGGGAAGACCAGCACCTTTACAAGAGACATTTTGTGATACTACTATTTACTTCATTTATTGGAAACTGAGTTCAACCTCCTCAAACAATATATACTAAGACACTGATTCACTCCTTTCCTCATGCCACAGTAATGTCAGTGAATTCAACAGACTTACTTTCAGTTCGCTCGCTGTCAGGAAGAGAGATGTCTGCATGAACCAAAGTAAAGGCTGAGTATCCCCAGAACTTCTACTGGAATTAGCCACACTTCACCCAGTGATGGGTCTGAGACGGCTGGCAGCTCCCCTGCTACAAGTCTGTTGCAGTCAACAACAATATCACAGGTATAACTCAGCTTGAATTTGGCCTGGCAATGGCTTAATTCAGCACAAGCCAAACTGTCTCTGCAAAGCTATTGTATATCACAAACAAGCCAATGACGGGAAGCTGAATGTTCATTGTGTAGCGTTCCATAATCATAGCAAGAGCAGCACACACTGAGAACATTATATTGTGCAGTCTCTTCACACTTATAAAAGTAGGAAATTATTTTTATGGCCAACATCTTCTCTTCACACAATTTGTCCTGGCACGCCATATATATGCTGAATGAAATCCTCCACTAAGACTTACAGAAAATGATAATAGGTACAGCTGCTGTGTAAAAATAGATAACAGTTAAACTCTAGCTTCTCTTTAAGTATTCTGGGTGTTAGGAAGTTGACCTATATTATTAGAGGTACACAAATTGTCTTTTGGTGCAACTCTGAAAACAAATGAGCATGGTTTTAGAAGGAAAAAACATTCTGGGAATTTCAGAAGCAGTGAATTACAGGAAAAAAGCAATATCAAGCCCTACATTCTGACTTTCCTTCTTTAAACTACTTGCTCTCATCACTTTATAGAAGCCCACCCATAGTTGCTGAGAACATTTGCCACACACAGCCAGAATGCCTAACGGCTCCACAGCAGTTTTATTTGTAAACGTTACCGGAGACAGAGGCTGAAGCAGGGAATGAGGAAGGGCAGGAGAAAGATCAGAACATCTAGGGAAGACTGCAGAGGAGACAACTAGTTAGGCAGGAAGATGGTGCAGATTGTTCCATTATGACGAAGGAAAGCTGCATAGTGCTTGGCCATAATCCAGAGCCCTGTGACAGCATCAAAACCAAAACACAGCAACAAACCAACCACCAACCCTCCACAAAAACTCCAACTCAGCAGATTGCTGTGGAAAAGGACACTTTTAATGCAGTGCTACAGGACATGGATAGGCAAAATGCTGCAGCTTATCTTCTCAGGAAAACAGTTTTCTGCAAGGACTTCAAAACTGTTCTCTGCTCTCTGCCGAAAGCAGGTATGGATGGAGTTCGTGTATGAACTCAAGAACTTCTGCTCTATGTTCAGAATAGAGGCAGGGCAGGTTTGAAATAATGGACTGGAACTCCCTAGGAACAGAGTACTGCAATCACCCAAATTACTGATATCTGCTCTGAGGAAAACTTTTTTTTTTCCCCTTTCTTGGATAAATACGATGTCAAATGGTAAAAACAGAGAATGACCTACATGTGATAGACATGAAGTCACACTGTTTAATGCACTCTGGCACCTTATGGAGGTGCTCACATGACACTGGGAGAGCCCAGCAAAATACCCATGAGGGCAGGACAGGCTCAAGCGTAAGAGAGGATTTCCCTGAAGATAGGCTTCTTGCAGCCAAGAAGGTAACAGGGTGGAGAGAGCAGTTAAGAGCAAAAGGGTTGCAGGGAAATCAGAGATAAAATGCATGTTACAGGTAATGAGGTGATGCTGAAGAAGGGGCAGAGAAATGACGAAGTGAGATTTAAAAATACAGCTACAGTTTGAAGGAAAAACACAAGAGGGCAAAAGAAGTAAAAGCTCTCACATGAAGCAGCAGCAGCTCTCAGACAATATGGTGATTCTATTATCACCAAGAAACCATTTGTTTTCATGAGATTGCGTGTCTGCACGTAAGTGTATTTTGCAATTTTTAGAATGTCTAGAACAGTACTAAGTCAATAACTGTTTATTTTCTTTTGTTGTAAGTGTTCCTTTGGAGGACCAGTGTGAAATAGGATGCACTTTCTGGTAACTAAACTAAAGCATGCCAGGTCAAAGGCGACTAATGCCTGACACCAGGAACAGATGTTCAGAGACATCAGCTGGTGAACCAAACAGACTGCCCAGCCTCAAACCTGTATCAGAAAAGCCATCAGAGATAGTGCAGTGAGTGGCAGCTTTAGCAGAGTTCAGGAAGTCAGTCAGAAAAGATTTTCAGCTGTGATCCAATTACAAAGCTGTCTGCATAGAACTGGGGCTGAGTCACCCGTGTTGCAGAGGGCAGCCTGTAGGTGTACTGGGGACGTGGCCTGTCTATGTGCCTGCCAGCTTCTGACTCAAAGGATGCCAATCCAGACACCTTCCTCTGCAAGAGACAAAGTAATATTAGCTGACAATTTTCTGCAACTCACTTCTTAACAGGAGCTACTTGGAATCATGGGTGTGGCTGACAAATCAATCTGTAAGCACGCAAAGACCTTGGAGTTTAAGATATACAGCCTTGTTTGGATCACTCTTTTTGACACTGGAATGAATTCCAAATGTCCACTGACAGTTCTTATGTTAATCCTGCATGAGATGGAATCACGATCATAGCCTTTAAAAGCAAATAATCAGGGATCTGAGACACTGCAATCCCTCACGTAATAACAGTCCACTCTGTGCCAGCGTTGAAGGAAGGCTGAACTGCAATCAGTCCTATGAACATGCCAAATATACAGATTATATGTCAGGTATTAGGATCTGTCAAGCATATTAACAAACTTTTACAGTTAAAAGGAGATGAAAATCTGAAATCATTTTCAAGACATTGTGCTGCATGTGAACACTTACAGCCTAAAATTCTTATGAAGGGTTTGTCTGCAGGGAATATGCTAAATCAAGCCCTTTTGAACTTTTGATTAAATAATTGATGCATAATGCAGAATGTATAATATATGCATCCTTTTCCCATAGTTGCCTGGAAACCCATATGGAATGGTACTAGCAGTTCCAAGAGCATTTAGTCTCCAAGTTGCTGGTAAAGACAAAGGAACAATAAAGTTTTCAAAATCATTAGCTCATCTTTCTTTCCATTATTCAAGTACTGCAGGATACCAGAATTAGTAACTTACACAATGCTCTTGTACTATAGTAATGTAATGTAGAGTGCTATTTCTTTTTCATTTTTTTAAAGATATATCTTTAGGAGTCGCATGAATGACTAAGTCTCAGTTTTCTTAAAAAAGAGAAAACAAAGAAAACTCAAGCCTCTGTATTAACTTAGTAATATTAATAAGCAGATTGTAGAATATCCAAGAGGGTCAGCAACAATAACAACAAAAAAAAGTTATAGGATTTCTAAGCAAATCTCCTAGAAGACTGTTACTGAGGGTTTAGAAGAATATGAGGGTGCCACGATAAAAAATTCAAGAGGCAGATTGTTTTCCCTGGAAATAATGTTTCAAATTGCAGCCAAGCAGACCTTTTACACTTCTCAAGTAGGCAACATTACTTGTCATTCAGCTTGATTGCTCTGTGACCCAGCCAGAAACCATCTTGTGCGTTATTGCTTCCAGGATGGAATGAAAAACATGATAAAAACCTACAATGAGAACAGAACACTAACCACAGAACCCTACAATGATGGGGGGTTAAGTTATTTAACCTAAACGACTCTACAATTATGATAATTTGGAGGCTCCACTTACGATGGTCATCTGAAGAAGAAAAAAAAAATGAGGGGCAAGCACAAAACTGCACAGGCTATGCAGTCCTTGAGAACTATAAGGCAGGATGTTGCCACAGTGAGGATCTTCATGGGATTCCCGCACACTATCCATCATTTCTTGTGAATTCTGTTTCACGTTACAGAAAATAAAGTCACTGAATCAAAGACAGAATAGCTATTATGAAATAATTTCTATTATGATGAGTTTCTATTATGGAATTTCTATAATTAAGAATTTCTATTATGGAACTTCTATAAGAAATAATTTCTATTATGGTGGCAAGATTCTACAATTCTATGTCTTATATATACATATTCTATGTAAAGAGAAGCAATTGCGATTTTCTGAATCAATTAAAATATAAAGATGAAAGATTTGACAATGCTTATCAACAGGCCACACCTGGACACTTCTAAACACCCTCTTGCTTTGTTCCCCAAAAGAGAACTTTTTTGATACATAAGACCAGAGCATATTTTCTCATCCAGAACAGAAAGTTGAAACCATATCTACTAATGTCTTCTTTGGCCACTGGGGTAAAACAAAGGTCACAGCGGATTTCCAGTGTGGAGTCAAGAGTTTCGTATCTTCATACCCTTTCCTTTTACCACAAGTACCAGATACTGAAACTCTTCACTTTGTGGTGAATGGCAAGTCAAATGGGATGGCTTAAATAAATATTTGTAAGCGTTAGTCCAGTACAGGAAAATAAACCAACAAACAACAACAGCACTCACCAGTAATTTTACTTTGGTTTAATAAAACCCTTTTCTTACAAGTGACTGCCATCCTGACAAGGGCTAGTAGCTCACGCAGGCCGATTGCATCATTTTATACCCAAACTGCCAGTTTCTAAGACAAACCAGCTTCAGCAGCATTACAGAAGGTATGAGAGCACAGAAGGTAAAAAGCTTTAAGAAAAGTATCTAAAAATAGTGTGTTTACAATAACTGTCATTCATTTTCAGTGGTAGATTATTATATTTCAAGAGGGTGAGAAATGATTCTAACTTAAAACAAATGCAAAAAGGCAGATCAGATCAGAGAGGCACCCGGGAGCATGTATGGGAATTAAGCTGACATGCCTCCATGCCTGGCTGTGACTGCTTGAGCCCAGAGGAGGTAGGAGGAAGAGCAGGGTGGAGGCAGAGGAGACTGCCCTGGACGTTCACAAGGTCTCCATCACAGCCATGGCAGCTGCGCTCCCTGTGTGGAAACAGCTGTATTATGACTTGGATAAGACAAACCAAACCAAAACCACTCACGCAGAAGAATATTGAAGGCAGAAACAAAGACGCCGAAACCCTAAGGTGATGGGATTAAACTGCGAGAGAAAAAAAGCTTGCTTTTTGTCTGAATTAATTAAGCGCCATATTACAGTCATTGGCATGGCTTCAGGTTCAAGCTTTCAACTGCCAATGATTTATTCTGATCTAGGGAAATCAGCAAAATTTGTTTTTTGCAGCCAGAGTCATAGAACAACCTCACAACACACTCAGAGAAGTTCACTGAGGACAGCAGCAGTTTTCCAGCTGTACAGTTCCGTACTAGTGAGTGATGTGTAATTGTATAATGGTTTTGATTACGATATGTTGCTATGTTCTGCTCCTGCTGCCACCATAGCCCAGAGGGAATTTGCATGTTAACACGACATTTCATCTCAGATTGTTTTTCTGTATAAACAATTGGGTTTTAATAAACCAACAGAACAAGGGTATTACCGTGAATCATAATTTTTGGTGTTTCCTGAATACTGGTGAATATGAAAGATAAATGCAACTGCTGCCACTGGACACTCATGCCTTCTTTTAGGAAAGCATTATTATTCTTCCATGTCTGAATATTATGGAAAAGTAGCTCTAAGTCAGCACTGTCAAGATGGCACCTTCTTTACATGGTGAGAATGTAGAGCGGATGTTTCAAAACCTGCTTCAACACACAGAAGGTCAAGTGAAGTATAATACCCGAATGCTTGACTTTGAGGAACAATGGTTTGTAGGGTGTTTGAGTTCTGTGATTGCTACAGACCTCACAGTGCTCACCTGTAGCTTTCCCATTTCCCCCCTTGACAGCGGGCCCCCTTCAAAGCACACTAGAAAACGCAGATGATGAAGTTAGCCAGCTGCATTTTGTACCGTACAGACATGCAGTACTTTTGATCAGGTTTCTGCACCTGCTTCCTGTGTGTTTTTATTATCCCAAATAATGAAATTTAACCTCAGATGATTAGAGTGCTGCTATTCCTGAGACTATATCCAACATGAAGAGCCACGAGAGCAGCCACAGTCAGCTGACATTCTTAGATCTGAAGATGATGCAGCCTCCAGGAGGGTATTCTCTGGGGTCTGTCTTTCCAAGACTCTTGTAATTCATTTGAAATTATTCATGCCCCCATCTCAAGTTCTCAAGATTTAAAAAAAAAATTTTTTTTTTCTTTTTTACAGTAGGGGTATCTATATCTTGTGCTGGTCTTTATGATTAAGAGAAGAGTACTGCTACTGCAAGGAGATGTGCAAACTAATAAACAAGTAGCACATAATCATCTCTTTCTATACTGAACATGTCCTCAGAGGCACCTACATTATCTAGAGTTTGTCTTTTCATTACTTCTATGCTCAGAAATTGTCATCAGAAACAGGGAAGCATAAAATGAATTTATATTCATACTGCAATAGTAAAGCTTCCCAGCTTTTAGAATGCATATGTGCAGCATTTTGTAGATCTCTTTTTTTGGAATGTTATATGTTTGCATCTCACATTTGGGCGCTAGCAAGTTCAGAGGTGTGCCCCAACAGTTTGTAAATGTTATTGTTATTTATTGATAGTATCAACACGGGAAAAAGAGAATACTTAAATCTGAAGGAAGCTCTCCTTAAAAGATAGCACTGCTTTTTTTTTTTTTTTTTTACGTTTATGCACATATTTTCTGACTTCTTATGAAGAATTTGTTGCTTCTCTGAAGAATGAAACTGGACTGGATTCAATTCTGTTCTGTTTGACAAATAACAGCAATGACTGATATTGATTTTTTCTCACACTGCTGATTTTATTTAAAGTGGCTGTTGGTTTAAGTGCTCAAAGAGATTTTTATGGAGGAAATACTTCTCACATGCACAGTAGATTTCCTAAAGTTTTATAGAATATGTGCAGTTTTGAAGGATGTTTTAAAAATATCTTTAGAGGCATCTTCCTCTTGTGAAAGTGAAATAATTCAATGGTACAATTAATTTGATCAATAAGCATTAGTATTCAGAGCACACATATGTAGAGGTAATTCTGGGAAATGGTGGCAAACTGCCACCTTCCCTATAACTTTTGGCCACACCATTTAACTAGTTTAAGGAGAAATACGGCAGAGAACAGCTCTTAGATTGCCAGTGCATCTTAATCTGTTACACAGTACTTACATCATCAGGAAAACCCTAATGATGAAGGTTTCAGCAAAATACTCTTTCACAGTGAGAGAAGACTTCACAATGGGTGGCAAGGGGATGAATCTGTGTCTGTGTCTGCTTTAAAGGATGCAGAAACAAGCATTGCATTGTTTGTGATAAACGCAGCCACCTGATATCCTAGGACTGTCACACACTGTTCTACGCTAATGCACACCTCAGGGTAAAAAAAGCTGGTGTTAATAAAACCTCTGCTCTGCTTTTCTTGGAAGAGCCACTTCTGGCACTCTGAACAGCTCTCTGCTTCCATCCTCATACATCTCCAGCCTGCAGCCAAGAGCAGCTCCCTGCAATTTATTAAATTAGCTCTTAAAAGAACCCCTTACATACACTTTTTTTCCAAGCAGTTTTTTCTCCCAGTGAGCCTGGGCCGCAGTGACTCAGTGAGAAGCTGGTCAAGGCAGGGCAGGAGAGCACAGCTGAAAGAAGAAGATGGCTTGGGTGACAGGAGGTGATATGCACAGGGGCAGAGTGGGACTGCCTTTGAGCTTTTTCCTTCTTATACTCTCTCTTATATGAAACAGCTCAGGTGCAACAAAAAGTTTTTTCCCCTGTGTCACTTCTCCATCTTCAACTTAATATTGAGTAGAGCTTAATGGCAATTTCTGTAAGAAACAAAAAAGAGTCACTGACATGAGCTGGAGGTCTGATGTTAACCACTTCAGACCAGTGCTTGGTTCAGTGGCTCTATGTTTAGAAGCTCTGCATTGGACAGCCATTGCACAGTGAATGAATGACTTCTCTGCTTACCAATGAGAGTAAGCCATGTGGCAGAGCAGCAGCTGGACAGAAACGAGAAGAAAATTGTATTTTAAGGTGAAAATACATACGCAATTCAGACTGCTCCAGAGCAACAGAAATTATTCCTTAAATTGCACAGAATCTAATTCTTAGGACAACATTTTTGTGGCTTTTTTTTTTTTTTCCAGAAAGGGCTGATACAGTATAACTCTTGATGTAAGACCAGCAAATCACTTCTCCTAGGTTATCAACGACAGCCAGAAGGTCAAGTGCTGCCCATGAGGGACTTAGCGCAAACTGGTCAACTAAAGGGTACGTGCACTGGTTCTCTATACAAAGAACAAAAGCAGTAGTTCACACTTAATAGGAGGAATAAAGTTGAGATTAACAACCAACACTTTTAGCCAGCCAGCCACTCCCAACAATGAGGCTATCTCGCTCTTTTTCATTTGCTTCACATACAGTTATCAATGCAATTAGTGCTACATCTTTGCTACCAGTGTCAACTTAATTAGATATTTCTGTCACTTCAGATTATGGAACTGTTACCATGAAAATGAAGCAGAAATTTCATCCTTTTAAACACAAAATCTAAAAAAAAATAAAAAATTAACAACTGAACACAGCATAATAGTGTCTTTCCACACATTTCCTTCTGAATGGGAGAAAACAAATGCTGGGAAGGTACTAAGCTCCTCCTAAATTTTCTGTCTGGCAGTCTGCTTGTAATGCGGTACTAATCCATCAACTCATACTTCAGCTAAATACAAATTAATATGAGAAACATGCAGCAGAAGCGATTGAAAGACTAACTCCGTAGTTAATAATCTAATAAATACTCTCCAAAGTCTTTTCTGTCACAGGTTGGTCCCTGTAGTAGGTACGGACAATATAAATTAAACATTTCTGTAACACAGACAGGTATAAACTCAAAACTAGGAACTCCTTCCCAGGGGGTTAATCTCTATCTACAGAGCATTTCTTAATGCATTTACCACTGTGCACAGCACAAGCATAGCCAGGCTGTTATTCTAGTTTAGATATGAAGACTAAAAAACCTGTTCTCTGCATTAGTCCTCTTCCTCCTGTATCCACCAACAAGAGCTTCCACAGATAGGATGGTTTTTATTAAACTTAGAGTGGAACAATCTAGTAAAACACATAAACCCAAACCCATCATTCTGCATATTTGAACAATATTTTAGATGGAGAACAAATGATACAATCCGTAACAGATTTTATATGCATTAAACTCCATTAAAGTTTATAGCTTTTTCTCATGAATGTGCTAATAGAAATTGAAACTGTAAAGGAATAGAGACCAGATCTCAGAAGAAATGCTAAAAAGATCACTAATCAAGCGGGAAAATTCTCGGGAATGAAGTCAGGAAGATGGAAGAAAGACAAGCAGAGATCATAAGCAAGCTCACTCTCTTGAAGAGATCTCTCCAGCTGGCCTTCTGGAAAAACCAGGGCTAACTAATACTGCATATACTTTGCTGCACCCCAAACAGACAAGGAACGGAATCACCTCTACTCCACCACAGAGTTGCTATAATGCTTAATTTGCATGACTGCTGAAACCCCCAAATATTATTTAGAAGAAAACTGGAGAATGTAGTTAGCATTCATGTTAATTAAAGCTGCAGCCTACACAAAGACCTATGCTTCTGTGACTTAATCATGGGCATGTGTGAGACAAGCTCCTTATATAAACAGGTCAGTATTTGAAATCTGCCCAGGCACTCCAATTGGTGCCTTTTGCCATGCCAGATCCAACAGCCCCTTTTGGGACTGATCTGAAAGACAGACTGTGCACTACAATGGAAATCTACTACCAATAGTATAGGAAAAGAAGTGCTGACATACTTACAGTTGCATTTCTTCTGAACAAATCTAAGTTTACATGCTGTTCGGTAGGTGGACAAACGAATGCGATCCAGATCTTGAGCCCCTAGTGGAAGAGAATAACAGCAACATTTGTATAGAATATGACCTATGTGTATTTTTGGTAACAGGGAAACCAGAGAACACAGGAGTTGACTCCGTTTAATTATTTTCAAGGCTAACTCATTTGCAGGGAGTGTAGCAAGGGGTGGGTAAGAAGGGGTAGGAGCTACAGCGTTAGAAGACTTCTGTGAAGGAAGGCAAGAAGTAGTCAACCCACTGTGTGTCACTTTGAAGAACAATCTGGTCAAGTTGCAGGCTAAATGACAGTGGCCAGGCTCCAACAGGACGAAAACCTTCATCTAATTTTAATATTTAACAAATAACTTTGGCTGACACGCCAGATCAGAGTAAGGTATTGCCAGCAAACCAAATTAGAAACAATATCATGCTGTAACTAATTGACTGATAGCAATCTGCAGAAGGGAGCAAAAATACTGCAAGGAGTGTGAGGCATCCTCCAGTTTGTAGAGGTGCGTTCTCTGCAATGGAGATCTCAAAGAGTCAGCTCTCTGGCTCAGCTTAAAGATCTGGCAAGATTTCCAGAGCAGCTGTCCAGGGGATACAGGTAGAAGCTGACGGGTAGCTATTCCACACACAAGAGCAGCATAAAGAGATGAGGATGGGGGCAGAATGCGACATAGTGCCTTTAGGCATCCTGCTGCTGTGTATCACTCATAACATTTTCAAAGAATCTCAGAAGGTAGATGAGTAGGTTGTTAATTAAATGTTTCTCCTTCTTGGCTGGTATGTCTTACCCAAGAAGTATTGCTGCATAACTACAATATGGCCTATTAAATACAAGGCTGTTTATTAATTGCACCACACATTTCAAGGAAATGTTCAATTGAATCTTTGCATAGTTTCTTTTTCATTGTGTTTGGCCCTAGAATAAAAGAGTAAAAACTGTTCTGTTCAGCTAAGCAGCCTCCTAGGCAGGAAAGGTACCAACCTACAAAAAGTAGAGCTTCTTAAGGGATGGTCCACATGAAACATGTCTATACAAGACACACTTAGGCTGTAAGAAAAGTGGAGTGAAATATCATAGAATGGCTTGGGTTGGAAGGGACCTCAAAGATCATCAAGTTCCAACCCCCCTGCCACAGGCAGGGCCACCACCCTCCAGATCTGGTACTAGACCATGTTGCCCAGGGCCCCATCCAACCTGGTCTTGAACACCTCCAGGGACGGAACATCCACAGCCTCTCTGGGCATCAAGTTCCAGCACCTCACCACTCTCTCTGTGAAGAACTTCCCCTGACACCCAATCTAAACCTTCCCTCCTGGAGTTTAAAACCATTCTTTCTTGTCCTATCACTGTCTACCCTTGTAAAAAGTTGATTCTCCTCTTGTTTATAATCCCCTTCTAAATACTGGAAGGCTGCCCTGAGGTCTCCTCGCAGCCTTCTCTTCTTCAAGCAAAACAAGCCCAGCTCCCTCAGCCTGTCTTCATAGGAGAGGTGCTCCAGCCTCTGATCACCTTTGTGACCCTCCTCTGGACCCTCTCCAACAGCTCCACATCCTTCCTGTATTGGGGGCCCCAGCCTTGGACACAGTACTCCAGATGGGGCCTCACGGGGGCAGAATAGAGACTGACAATCACCTCCCTGTCCCTGCTGGCCACCCCTCTTCTGATGGAGTCCAAGATACCATTGGCCTTCCAAGCTGCAAGAGCACACCGCTGGCTCATGTTCAGTTTTTCATTGACCAGGACCCCCAGGTCCTTCTCCGCAGGGCTACTCTCGAGGAGTTCTTCTCCCACTCATCTTCACAGTTGTATATGTTGGCATCATCCACCCACGCTATCTTAAACAATCTGGCACCTTAAAGTGAGATGCTGGCTCATTGTACTTTCTAAGTTGCAGTATTAACAATTAAACTATTTTGTAGGCAGTAACGTTGCTTTTTTTCTATTTGCACACAGTTACTTTGGAACTATGTATTTTTGCTGATAAATCCCTGGAACACACTATCTAATTCTGACATGATTCACATTTTACTGTAGTCTGAAATCTATTCGTCAAGTAATTTCTGTAAAATATTGCTTCAGTTACATGAAGAGTGCTGAAAAATAAGTCGAAAGATGTGCAAATGAGACTGAATTCGTAACTTGCCTACCAGGATTCTCATTCTCTTTGACTACTGGCATTGTTTCATTGTTTCTTTTGAATGTTCTCCTCTATGTACTGTTGACTGTTCGCAAAAACAAAAAAACAAAAACAAAACAGATACATTGCAAGCTTTGGTTGCTTTTTCCATGCTAGATAATACGTGCTGGCAGCATAACAACTACATTTACTACGAACTCTTCATTAGAGAAGTCAGCATACATATGAACACGTCAGGTTAGACTATGGATAGCCTACTGATTTGACATCTAGTAGTGCATTTTGAGAGATAAGGCAATCTAGACTTAAACTTCACAGAATATGATACAAATTCGCAAATGTTTGTGATTTGGAACCAGAAAGATGCCTCTTCTGAAGAAAGTCAAACTAAACTTCTCTAAATACAGGAAAAAAGCACATACTGCCCCAAATTTGAAGTGAGGGTAAGCTTCTCCTTGTTAAGAACAAGTTTCCTACTTAAAAAGGCATGAATAGTTGGATTGTTTGTTGTTATGTAGTCTTGAACACAATCCACTTCCTAAAAATAACATGGGATTTTAATCACAGACTTGCCAATATTACCACTAGAAACTAAAACACTGGCAAAGTCCTCTATATCATTTGTTTTCCTTCCTCTAAAATTGAGGAGTTTAACTTTTTACCAGAAGTGCATTTTTTTTCCTACAGTTGTAGGAAACTTTGTATGATCAAGGGTACGTAGAGCACGTTAAGTACATATTTCATGTTAAACATGGACTGTGAGTGCTTGCACACAACTGAAAAAACCTAAAAACAATGACAACAGGACAAGCTTCTGTTGCACTGAAGCACACCCTTTATACTAACACAGGAATTGAAGGGACTCTCAACATGCAAAAGTCAGCATTTTATGAATGTAGACGTTTCTTTGCCTACAACATATTTACTTTTTCACTAGAAATTAGTGTTTTCCCCTCTATCTTTTAATCTAGTTGAAACCTGGTTCTCTGAAAGCATGTATAGGAAAAGGAGCAAGAGAAGCAGGCTGTAAAGCTAGGAGGCAGCAGATATAATTGCCTTTTATCACTTACATATCACCCAGTAAAGGTAGCAGTCACAATTCAGTAATAACTCACCCCCTTTCCAAGGATCAGGGAACACTATAAACACCTAAAGGAGCTTTTCCTAAAGCCTTAAAATGAGGTTAGGAAGGGATGGACCCTGAGTCCATCCTTTCCAGTCCCACAGGTGAATTGCCTCCACCTGTACTCCCAGACCCTTCACCAGGTGCTCAATCACTGGTTCAGGGTGTGATCTAATGGTTCCCATATCAGGCAAATGAGAAAAGGGAAGGACACCTGTCACAAAAAGTAGATATAAATAAATATGTTGATATACTAAAATGTGAGATAAAATATAACAGTCAATAACTATTTGTGTACAATATGGAAAAATAATCCCTCCTTGTCCTCCCAGTGCTCACTGTATATTTTCAAAATACTGCCTTAATTCCCCCAAAACAGCAAAGCAGCCTTCAACCTCAAACAAACCATAAATCCTCACTGCAAATTTGTAAAGAATGATCTTCTGGTTTAGGAGTTCATCACCATGTCAAACTGACTGAAGTTAATGGAAGTTTTGCCATTGACTTGAGCTGATACAAACTCAAGTCCTCCATGTAGGCTGGAGCACCTCCCCTACGGGGTCAGGCTGAGAGAGCTAGGGCTCTTCAGCCTGGAGAAGAGAAGGCTCCAAGGTCACCTTGCAGTGGCCTTCTACTACCTGAATGGGGCCTACAGAAAAGCTGGGGAGGGACTTTTTAGAAGGACAGGTAGCGACATGATGAGGAGAAATGGCTACAAACTTGAAGAGGGTAGATTTAGACCAGACATTAGGAAGAAATTCTTTACTGTGAGGGTGTTGAGACTCTGGAACAGGTTGCCCAGGGAGGCTGTGGATGCCCCCTCCCAGGAGGTGTTCAAGACCAGGCTGGATGGGGCTTTGAGCAACCTGGTCTAGAGGGAGGTGTCCTTGCCTATAGCAGGGAGCAAAAAAGTGCAGGGCTGGATCCTGTATTTTGGCTACAAAAACCCCATGCATTGCTACAGGCTTGGGGCAGAATGTCTGGAAGGCTGCAGGGAGGAAAAGGATGTGGGGATGTTAGTTGACAGCTGGCTGAACATGAGCCACCAAGAAGGCCAATGGCATCCTGTCTTGTATCAGAAACAGGGCAGCCAGCAAGAACAGGGAGCTGATTGTCCCTTTGTACTCGGCACTGGTAAGGCCACACCTCACTCAACTGTACTGTGCTCAGTTCTGGGCCCCTTACTACAATAAAGACTGTGATGCCCTAGAGTGTGTACAAAGGAGGGCAACAAAGCCAGTGAAGGGTCTGGAGCACAGGTCTTATGGTGAGTGGCTGAGGAAAGTGGGATTGTTTAGTCTGGAGGAGGCTCAGGAGAGACTATGACCTGAAAGGTGGTTGTGGTGAGGTGGGGGTCAGCCTCTTCTCCCATGTAATTGTATCAGGATGAGAGGTAATGGCCTCAAGTTGCACCAGGGGAAGTTCAGGTTGGATATTAGGAAAAATTTCTTCTCAGAAAGAGTGGTGAAGTATTGGAACAGGCTGCTTAGGGAGGTGGTGGAGTCACCATCCCTGAAGGTGTTCAAGAAAAGGGTGGATGTTGCACTGGTGATGTGGTCTGGAGCGGTCACAGGCATAGGCTGATGGTTGGACTAGATGATCTCATTGGTCTTTCCAACCTTAATGATTTTATGATTCTATGAACAAAGCTAGTGGACACAGTGTAATGGGCCAAGACTGTTCTCAATAGGCTAGCTGAATGAGAAGTCCTTAAATTGCAGAGCTCAGGATTGCAGACACACAACATTCAGTGTCCCTGAGCTCATCTCTGGAGAACAGTACTGACCACATTTGATACAACAGAATAGCCCTGGCCTTTCAGTGTGCACAGTTGCTCTGGTCCCATTAATGCCTTGTTTCATTAAGGCCTTACCTTTACATTCAGAGAACCAAAGTCTTGATACACAGGGCAGAGCAGGGCAACCAGCTCCTACTGCTAACCTGATGAAATATTTTGAGGAATAAATATTCACAAAAATCAAAGTATCACTGTTCTTTCATTTTTTTTATATTTCAAGGGACAAATAATAGGAATCTTAATAATAAAATAAACAAAACTTTGGTAGATCTAGCAAAAGGGTGCCAGTCTCAAACTTCATACGCCATACGAATTCCTTGTGAAACAGTGGATTGTTTGTAAGAGAAGTAAGAGAGGACTGACAAGAGAATAGCAGGAGCGTTGTTAGAACAACACATCCACGACACGCAGTTCTGCAGGGAACACAAAGCTTAACTAGAAATAATAAAAATATACTGAAGTGGTATCTGTGGTACATGAAACCCTGTACTGGGTCCGGCTGGGATGGAGCTTTCTTTAGAGCAGCATGCATGGCACTGTCTTTTTGATTTGTGGCTCAAACAGTGTTGATAATACATGTTTTACCTACTGCTTGCACAGCATCTAGGTTCTCTTTTTTCATTTCTCACTCTTTTGTACTGTGGTGCATCACTTGAAATAGAGATGCCTTGTCTTTCCTGACAGCAGCTTCTAGCACTACGCTGGGGCCTCCTGTGTCTACCAAGATGCTCTATACAGAGCCCCTGGAGGGGTTAGAGGATCTCTGGATCTCAGGGCACACAGATGGACACTGGAAGGGTCTACAGACCTGAGGACAAACAAACAGATGCTGTGGCTAAACCAGAGACTCAACTCTTGTCTGTTCATGAGGGACAAGGAACCTCCTGAGTGATAGCAGGAGGGAAAACCATGGGAAGCAGTCTGCTCCTCCGTGGGGCAGCTGTAAGGACATGGAAGGGAAGAGAAACATCATAGAAGAGGCAAAAACCACCTCATCCCTAATACTGAATAAGCTGTGGGATGTGTGAGATGATTATGGCCATGATCCAGGTGAGCAGCTGGCTGCTCCAACACTGGGCCAGTGGGGCCAGTGGTCTGGAACTGGAGGGCAGGGAAGCTCAGCAGCTGGCATCCCTCACTAGGGACCACCTAACCCAAAAAATGGTCAGAAAAGGGCCAGCTATGTGCAGCTTCTGGAGGCAGCTCATGTCAAGCATGAAGGTGATTGCCCCCAAAGACAATGTTGTAAACAACCAAGGGTGGTGGACCACTGCTGACAAAAGTATCTCAGGGAATTAGCAGTGGTGGACATTGTCTATAGAAACCTGGACAACAAACAGGACACCAAAGATCCAGATACTGTACGATGCACACAATCCATGTGGTGGAGGCTCATATGCAACACACCAGAGCTGTACGCCTACAGTTTGGTGACAACTGGCTGGTCAGACAGACATTAAGGCACCAACCACACAAAGACTGTCCTTCCAGCTTCATGGATTCAAAGAGAATCTCTGTTCCTCATTCACCCTATGGGCCTGCATCTTGGCTGAGGAAAGACTGTCCCAATAGATTCAATGACTCAAACTGAGTATCAGGAGCATTTCTTCCTCCTTATCCCGACATACTATGGAAGGAGATAAGGTCCCCACAGTGCAGTCTCCACAGTGCATGTAGGGAACTGGCTGCGAAAGATGGCATGGGTTGTTCTTCCCTTGAGGAAAAGGCAAACACATTTCTGGAATTGCTTTCACCAGAGGACCCAGGCAAACTTGGTGGGTAATCTGCGACGATGGTGAAACCCACTGTGTACCCTAAAGAGATTTAACCTTGGGGGAAAATAACCCATGATTCGAGTTGTACACATCATAATTACACCCAAGTTGTATGTCATTGTTGTATGCTATCTTTTTATGTTAAAGTACTATGGCAGGAATCACCCCAAACAACAGAAGATGAGCCTTGTAATAAGAACTGGGCATGTGCAGCAGTGATCCAATCAAAGCTAATTTCAGTACACAACACAGCACACTGCCTATCCAGTCCTGAGTGACCACCACAACAGATGGTGCTCAAGTCATGGTCCGCATTAACTGAACAGATTTCTACAGACATTTGAATGGGTATTTTATGAACAATTGATGGGAACGGCTTTTAGTCTAACGGAATTATATCTGCACATATGCTAAAGGACTGGGAAAACGGTGGATAGTATAAGACCTGAGCATGATGCAAGTGATATGGAACAAGGGGTAGAGATTATACTGGTTCTGGCTGGGATGGAGTTAACTTCCATAGCAGCCTGCATGGTGCTGTATTTTTTATTTCTGGCTAAAACAGTGTCAACAATACATCAGTGTTTTTTAGTTATTGCTGAGCAGTGCATCAAGGTGCTCTTACTTTCCCACTGTGCCCCCACAGTGAGAATGCGTGGGGTAAGCAAGAGGCTGGGAGGGGATACAGTCAGGACAGCTGACCTGTAGTGACCAAAGGGGTAGTCTGTATCATATAACATCATGCTCAGCAATAAAAACTAGGGGTAGAAGAAGGAGATGAGGAGTTTTGACTTCCAAGGTGGGCACTGCTTAGATACTGGCTGGGCATTGGTCTGCTTTTGGAGACATTTCCCCCCACCCACCCCCCCTCATTGCCACCTGTGTATTTCAGCATATTTGTCTCAAGAAGTCATTAATTTTAATAATATAATATAGTGTAGAAAAATACAAAAAAAAAGCCAGTGCAGGAAATTCAATTCTCCTGATATTTGGTCAAATCACCTCATTTTCCTGTAGTTTTGTTTTCACAATATTAAACTGTTTGTGAAACAAAGGTATCAGTTACTTGAGATGGAAAGCTTACATAAATCTTACTGACATTGCATTGCAAGTGGCTTGGTCTAATGCAGTGAAATTTCTAGGAAGTACTTACGCATTTCTGCAAACAGCTGCCTTCTTTCTGCCATGGTATTTCCTCTTTTCCCGCAATCTTCAATCATTCTGGAAGACAAAATCATGTGAAAAGACTAAGTATTATTCCCAGACAGAACATTCATATTTAAGTATCCATAATCGATCCCGGAGAACCTTTGTGGATGACTGGTGCTCCACATGGATTCAATGCCTTTTGCCAGCCTCTTTGTGGCATGGTTTGGGGGGAAGCTGGTCCCAAAATTGCCCTCCATTCCCTAGACTCTGCTTTCAAGCATTTGTTTTCCCCCTCTCTATCTCCCAAAGGCAATGTTCAGTTTTTCCGCTTGATGTAACTAACTGACTTACATAACACAAGCTCTGAAATTCAGTTAAGGTTTTCTTAAATAAGGAATCTTCAGTTTAAATTATATAAGAGAGAAGAAATCATAAAAGATTCAGAAATTAGTTGATAGTTTAGAAAATGCTTTTCTAGCCAGTTCTGAGTGGAAGAGATGGAAAAAAAATCACACAACAACTAAATCCATACTCCACAACATAACACCTCTATTTACTCAAGCAAATACGCTCCAAATATTCATTCAAACTCAAGACAGTATGGTTCTGATTAAATGAGTTCCAGAAAAAGGCTCAGAAGTAAGAATATTTTGTCCTGAAGATACAAAAGTCTTCAGAATATAACTAAGAATGCTATTGCTGGATAGAGAATAGAGAAAAACTATGGCTTCCTTCACAGCTGGCATTCAAACTGTAAAAGACTAAAGCTTCCAGAATAAAGACAAACATCTTTAGCATCACTTAAAAGAAATGGAATCTCTGTCAGCTTCACCACTTCCTATGTGGATAATTACTCTAGCAAACCAATATCTTTCCCTCCCTGCCAAGCCTGGTTCGGGCTTCTGCATTTTAGTCTACACCCTTATTTCAAGTAGATCATGGGTTAAGAACTGGTTGGCTGGTCGCAGCCAAAGGGTTGTGATAAATGGTTCTATGTCAGGGTGGAGGCCGGTCACAAGTGGTGTCCCCCAAGGCTCAGTCCTGGGACCGGTGCTCTTCAATGTCTTTATCAATGACATAGATGATGGAATAGAGTGCACCCTCAGCAAGTTTGCAGATGACACCAAGCTGAGCGGTGCAGTCGATACATTGGAAGGAAGGGAAGCCAGCCAGAGGGACCTGGACAGGCTGGACAAGTGGGCCCATGAGAACCTAATGAGGTTCAACAAGGCCAAGTGCAGGGTGCTGCACTTGGGCCAGGGCAATCCCAGGTATTTATACAACCTGGGGGAAGAAGTACTTGAAAGCAGCCCTGCGGAGAGGGACTTGGGGGTCCTGGTGGATGAGAAGCTGGACATGAGCCAGCAGTGTGCGCTGGCAACCCGGAGGGCCAACTATGTTCTGGGCTGCATTAAAAGGGGAGTGGTCAGCAGGGAGAGGGAGGTGGTGGTCCCCCTCTACTCGACTCTTGTGAGGCCCCATCTGGAGTACTGTGTCCAGGCCTGGGGCCCCAGGCACAAGAAGGACGTGGAGCTCTTGGAAAGAGTTCAGAGGAGGGCGACCAAGATGATCAGAGGGCTGGAGCACCTCTCCTATGAGGAAAGGTTGAGGGAACTGGGCTTGGAGAAGAGAAGGCTCCGGGGAGACCTCATTGTGGCCTTCCAATACTTGAAGGGAGCGTATAAACAGGAGGGGGATCGATTGTTTGTGAGGGTGGATAGCGATAGGACAAGGGGGAATGGTTTTAAGCTGAGACAGG
Organism: Numida meleagris; assembly: GCF_002078875.1. Classification (NCBI taxonomy): domain Eukaryota; kingdom Metazoa; phylum Chordata; class Aves; order Galliformes; family Numididae; genus Numida; species Numida meleagris. Next base: position 105,871,860 of record NC_034410.1, on the reverse strand, counting down.
GGAGATTTAGGTTAGATGTTAGGAGGAAGTTTTTCACACAGAGGGTGGTGACGCACTGGAACAGGTTGCCCAGGGAGGTTGTGGATGCCCCGTCCCTGGAGGCATTCAAGGCCAGACTGGACGTGGCTCTGGGCAGCCTGGTCTAGTGGTTGGCGACCCTGCACTCGGCAGGGGGGTTGAGACTCGATGATCTTTGAGGTCCTTTTCAACCCAAGCCATTCTATGATTCTATGATTCTATGTCAAATAACATTGGACCATGTGGGATGAAAAGGAGATACTCTGTAGAGGAACAGAATCCAAAATACTCTGCTGTCTTCAGTAGCAAACCCACACATGTATTTAATAGGAAGGATGAAAATACTGATTGCTGAAGTCTACTATCTGCCTGCTACAGGACTTGAATGGAAGACTAGTTTCCTCTTATTTATTGGAGAAAGGAAGGCAATCACATAAGAGATTTCTGACTTTTTTTCCTATCATAATGCACTGTTCAAATGAAGTGCTGGTACATTATACCTGCCTTTTCCCAATAGCCTATTCAATTCTCAGAGTATTGATAAAGGTTCCACTAAAGTGCTGTTTATGGTGGGCATTTTGTGATGTGAGTAGCGGTCTCATTATGAAGAGGACAAAGGGCACGGCTGTACCATGTTTGCAGGTATATTCAAGTTCGCTCACGCTCTAATTTGGCTGGGAGTGATATGGATGTGTGTATCATGGCATTAAGTTGGAGCTAATATATCCTGCCTTTCTCTAGAGATAAAAGCCTTCAATACAGTGCTTTACTGAAGTGGCCACACAGCCTCTGATATAAAGCTAGTTTGTGTTTTGCTGGCTGGGAGGTGTCAAAGAAGGCTCACAACAATCTGCAAAATGAGATAAGCCTTAAGATACCCAACCCGCATCCTAAGTAGCAATATTGTTCGTACCTAGATCAGCTTTAACTTTCTGCCCATAAAAGATGAAAAATCATGTAATCCCACTAATCCTAGCTCGAGTTTCCCGTCCCTTTCTCCTTCTAATTGAACTCACAGTAGTAAACCATTTTGCTATGGGAAATCACTAGATATCCTACAACAGGTGAGTTAATAAAGCCAATTTTAAAAATAACATTTTTAAGCAGGCAGGACAGTAGAGCAAACACTTCAGAGCAAATACAATTTTAGATTAACATTTACTATTTTTAGAGTGGTTCACAGAGCATCACATTTTTCTTTGACTTTTACTATATTTAGAGTTATTCTACAAACAATGTACATACTGTTAATCTTAATTGACCAAGACTGGGTCATTTTCATTTTGGCACAACAATGACATCATCATCTTTCAGTTTCCTAATACAATTTATACTTATAAATAATACAGATTCTTCTCCATTGATTAATTTGGCATTTCTTTCCAGAAATGTTCACTACTCTCCATCAAATAATCACCGGACTCACAAACATTCAGACTACTGACTTGTTCCAATGTTAACTGAGAACAAAAAGGGTGCAACTTTATTCACACTTCCCTTACAATGCCTCATGGATAAAAACGTTCTTTAGTTACAGCTTTTAAATACTGACAGAGCATTCACTGAGCATGGCTTACCTGTGACTGTATTCACCATGTGAAAGCATTTTGCCAATCAAAACCAAGTAGAAGATGCATTTTTCAAATAATGCTAATTCTACAGCAAGATCTCCTGTTCCTCCAGGGAGCCCTTTGCTAAAGTATCCTTTCACAGTGGGGTAAAAATCATCAACTAGTTTTCTCTTTTGTGCAATTCATCCTTTGCTCCGTTTCACTGATGGTTATATCTCTTTGTATGAAGCGTTCTTAGGACCTGGTCATCATTTTTCAGAATGTCCCATATCTACTGAAACACCCTATTCACAGCTGGTGAACATGGACATCTCCATGCACAGGAGTGCATGGAGATCACAAGACCTGACAACAGCCTTTCTGTGGAAGCCTGAGTTACATGTATATAAATACAAGTAACTTTTTAAGTCTCACTGCAGTAGCTTTTTGGAGATTTTAGAATAGCTTTCATCCAAAACACTCCTAAAATTTTCTGCAGCAGCATATATACCATTAAGCTAAGGAGAACATTAGCAGTGGCAGTATTATCAGAAGTATCTTCTATCCCTCCCTTGCATCTTTTTCCAATAGAAACAAAGAAACAAACAAATAGAGACGATGGTGATCAACACTGCTATTTTTGGGTTCCCTCCGATAGGAATTCTAGAATGTGTCCAAGCCAAGGCTCAACTAACCACATTGGTGATGGGTGTTGTGCGTCTCCTTTATACCTGTTCACCTTGTTCCAGCTCACAGATCTGCAGCTCAGGTCTTTAACTCAGGTTACAGAAACTTGTACTTCAGGATGCTCTCAGCTCAGCCCGTGGAGCTGGCCACGAGCATAGCTGACTGTAGTCATCTTCCAATATTTCTCATTTGGATTAAAACAAATGTCAATTCACAAAAAAAGAGGTACCTTATGTTCTACAGTGAGAAGAAGCAAAGCACAAAGTGAAGTTTAACATACTTCACAAAACAGAATAAATTATCAGAGACAATTTTTTTTAAATATTAATTCTTGTACACTCTTCTCACAGTAGAAGTTACACATTTGTGTGTCTTCCCTTGATTCCTTCCACTATCTTTTCCCCTTCACTTTTCTCCCTGGGAAAAAAACTCCACTGCACGCAGGGAGAACACTTCCTGTGCAGCTAATTAAAATTCTTGTCATGGACTAATTAGTAAGGTACTGATTAGCAAGGTATTAAGGCTTCAATATATTACAGGCATTCTAGAGCAGAAATCATTAAACATAAGGTTTCCAGTCACTGAAAAGGATACCATGAATGTTTCACTTCCACTGGCGCTTTCAGCTGAATACTTGTATAACGTCAGTAGAGTTGGAGGGAAAACAATCAATAAACAAATGGCTTAGCCTGATTTGAGCTGTTTTAATTACAATTTCATCTTCATGCTTGTCATGCACCAGAATCATAGCTGGTCCATTTTTTAGTGTATTTTATTTGTTTATAAATTCTGAGAGAAAATATCATACATATATAAGGTGAGAACTTCATGCCTTATTTTTCATTCCTTTGTGCCACTTTGATTTATGAGTAATATAACAACCCCTGTCTCACCTAAGAGTTTTTCTGGCTTCAGTATTTCTAGGATAAATTGCTTTTTATTAAATCCTGTTTTAAATCATCAATTAGTATTTCTGCAGTTTCTTGAGCTTGGCAAAAGCAATGCCTGCTACCACTAAACCCTTTGCTCCAAAACCCAAAGGAGGTAATTGCCCATTTACCTGGAAAAGGAGCTCTCTTCTTGAGAGTTCCATAAATTCAGGTGGAGGATGTAAGAAATTCCTAACGTGACACACACATACGTGCACAGTTTGATGACTCTGAGAAAAGCCACCCCATTAGCACTTTGACAAATCCCTGTGTTGTTTATCTGTGACAGATGAAGTGCCACAGGGAGTCAGGAAGTGTGCCAGTGAGGAAAATCATACACTGAAATTGATTAATTGTGGCATGGAAAATTTATAAACTCCTACGTGATGGCTGCGACGCAGCTGTGCGTTTTTACATCCTTGACACAAGACGCTCCGAATCCAGCTCCATGACATTTCTGCCCACCTTGCAGACTGGATACAAGTTGCTCTTTCCATTGCAGCTGGCACAGAAGAAGAAAAAGAAAACATTTCTGCCTGCCTGAGTCTTGTCCACTTGTGGTCACTGCAGCTCTGAAGTGCTTGGGAATACTCTGGGATGTAACTTTTTGTTGGAAGTTTTTCTCTAGAAGGTTGGTAAATCAACAGCGAGTATCCCAAGATCACTTCTGGAAAGAATAACTTCATTTGGTAGAGAATATCAACAGGGCTCAAGCATCCTTTGCCTGAGCGGCCTGTATTTCGCTGGTGTGGAAATCTTCAACCCCTGATCTAGAGAACTACTTCTTAATCTAACATGAAATGTCAAAATACTTCAACTTAAAAATGTGCTTAGGTATGTTTGGGAGTTGGAGGCTTTAGGATGCAGAGAGAACTGCAGGCTTCTCAATGGCTTTTATTCACGTTGCTGACAAATCAGATGCTATTTCCTACACTACTGGTCAAAATTTAAAGCCAGGTTTGACTAGACAACAGTAATGCTTTTCAGTAGCACAGGCTTCTTTTCTGCCACTGCTTGGGACAGTTTTATTGAAGTGCTGCTGCTCCTTTTCAGGCATTTTCAGCTCCAGAAATTCCAATTTATGGAAATGAAAGAGCCTGCTAAGGTCCAGCTTGCAGTGATTTGATGAGGAACTAAACTCTAGACAATAGTTGGGTTTGAACCCTGTTCACACCGGGTTCATAGCAACCTGAAAGAGAAGATTTTAAACCCATAGTTCCTCTCTCTCCTCCCATCTTCTCCAGATTCAGTCCAGGTAGCTGGGGGTTGCCCATTTAACTAGAGCAGAGTGATGGCTACTTATTTCGAGGAGAACTCGGACCAGAGGACAGAGGGTTAAAAGGGACAGTGAGTGCCAGCTAAAAGTGTTATTTGCAGTCACCAATCTCAGCAGCCTCAGCAATTTTAATAACTAAAATAATCAAAGACCCTTTCGGTGTCCTCTGTCCCTTAATGGCTTTATTGGTGCCTTACGAATGTCTTGTTCCACATCTTATAATGAAGCAGGTCTGTAATAGGACTCTCACAGCTTTACATTCCAGGATTAATCTTTGGCACTATAATAAAATTGTTCAATGCTCTTTCCTGAGGCTAGGTATAATTGCATTGCACTTACAGTACTTGTTTGTATTTTACCTAGATGAGCTTTTTACAGTGAAGGAGACAAAATGAAAGCTGTTGCTAAGCTTACATCCAATGCGAGTCTCTGCAACTCTCCATCTTCTTATTTTTGTCATATTTTTGCAATTTTAATATTACATGAAAAAATCTCTCTTGATTTTTTCCTTCAGCAAAATGTGCCATTCATTTTTAAGAAAGAATTTTCTACGAAATTTTTCATCAGTTCCCCTTCAGAAGCTCCACATTCTTAGAAGGCAACTGTCAAAAATGCCTAATAAGGCACCACTGCAACCCATTTTTGTAATGCCCAGTATCCAGGGAAGTCTGAGCGTTACATATTTGCAAGGTCTGAAAAACAAACTTTAACAAAGCTCGACAGTATAAGAAGAAAGGGAAGATTTGGAGGTAGAAAACATGAGAGTCAAAGCATTTGAATTTCATATTTAATACAATACAGCATGAGAACTGCAACAGAGAATGTCATGACTGGCAATGTACTTAAGGGAGCAAACGAACCACTAGACATTGTCACGTTCAAGAACTGAAGAAGTTATTAATTAAGCCAAAATATATCAAAAAACCTTTCTACAGGAGCCTGCGGAGTATAGTTTTCAGCTTTTCTCCACAAAACTCAGAGAAGGTCTTCTCTCAACAGAAGAGACCCTTACCACTCAAGACAGGAAAGACATTTAAGAAAGGCAATACTTGAGGCTGTCACGGACAAGTTGCTCAGATATATTTTTCCAGTCAAGTGCTTTTAGAGTCAGCCTTCTTGGCACTTTTAAGAAACTACTCTGTTGGCTGAAAGACTGAAGGAAAACCAACTTTCAGTGCTTCAAATATATTTTCACCCTCTGAGTGTATAAAATGATCCAATAAAATCATTTTGTTCAGCTCCAAAATCTTTTTCTCCAGTGCTTCATTGACATAATTTCTGATAAACAATTCTGATAAAGAGCAACAATTGATTTCAACTAAATGGTGCAGATTTAAATACAGCTCTTCCAAGTTCTATCCAAACGCTATCTTCAAATTATATTTAGTCCAAGTTCATTAAATATTTTAAAACAAATTAAGTGGATATTGATTTTCTTTATACTTCACAATGTTTCAGAGCCTTTGTACAGCTGAGGGGTTGCTAGGAATAACTTCTGCTAACAATCACTCCTTTTTTTTATTACACTAAAAACACATTTCAGAAAAAGAACAAACCCTCAAAACTCAGACACAAAAATTGACAATACGCAATGCCAAATCTGCTTGTCTGATATGTTAATCTGTTAGTGGAGCTTTGCCATGCCCTCCTCGGGGACCTGGATTTTACCCAAAACGTAGTTTTTCATCCAATATACGTTTTCTTTTTTTTTTTTTTAACTATTTTTCAGAAAAACGGGATCAATAGTGTATTGATTACCTCTAAACACTCAAGTTCGCAATTCTACTTCTTTCATTTGGTTAGACAAAGAATAGCTTGTAGGGAAAACTTTAATGAAACTCAGGGGATAAAAAACTATAAGGACTCTTATCACAGGAAATATGTAATTGATACTCCGATACTTTGGTACCATGGTCTCTCAGTTCTTTTCATTTGCCATTGTAGAGGCTCAAAGGATGCTACAGGATGTCAGACATAATTAAACTCCTTCTTAGTCAAAGATTTCTTTTCAGTTCTTCTTGTGCTGGCATAATTAAACCCAAATTCATTTGAGTAAGCTGTCAGTGATTGTGTTGGGAAGCATTTCCTGGTGTCTGCCAATTTTAATAAGACAAGTTGTCAGTTTTTGTAAATAGGGATTTGATGATTATTTGCTGTAGGACAGAAGGTAGAATTACAAAAAAATCTAAATAAACCAAATGTTAGCTGTGGGTGAAGATACATTCCTAGGCAATTGAAGTTATTGAGCTCCTTTGTGTGCACTGTGAAAATCTTTCACTGAATGTATTGTTGAGTAGTCAAACAAATTAGTTAACAGGGAAGCTGCTGGCTTTTGTCACCTTATCTGATCAATAGTTTCAGCATCCAAACTATTAATTGAATAGCCATTGATTTAGAGAAGATGAAACAACCTTATCAGCTAAGAAGAGTTTTCCACTTTTCAACTGAGAACCAAGAATTTAAACTTTTTCATCTTTATGCATGAAATAGGCCCCTCTGGACTTTTTCTACTTTTTATTTTTCCAAAACGTTGTAACAAATAGATTTATGAAGACATATTCTCAATTCTATCTCAACAACATAGCTAAGAGAAAAGATTCTTTAAAGTCATTCCCATGGAAATCCAAGTTCCTAAGAAGACTTAATTTGGGGAAAAGTGTAAAACAAATTACAAATGAAAGACTGATGAGGCGCACTCATGAAAATCTTCACATATATTCTTTCATAGTGGTTGCTGTTAACTTGTCTTAAGTTCAGTAACAGCAGGTGCTAGAAGAGGAGACTGGCAGTAGGATGACAATTATTGAATTTATAAGTGTATTTGGAAAAAGCATACCTTTTAAGCAAAAAAAAGCTTTGATTACTGCATCTTTATGACTCATGCAGAGAGAAACCAGATCTTTAATGCAAGTAGATTATCCTATGAGCTGATCTGATCAATATCTGAAGAAGGCATTTTAGCAATTAGCTATTGTCAGAGAATAAGGAAAGAGGAGATTTTCTCCTTTTTACATGAACATATCCTTTCTATGAGTGTCCTGATGACTGGGGTGTAGAAGTGGTACAACTTCATCATTTTGGTAGCTCAAGACTGTTTTAAAGCAGACACCAACTTGCTGCTTTTAATTCTGTTTTCAAATACCAGATCACATTTAAGGATGCAAGTCTAGGTCTTACAATAAGTTTGTGGTGGGAATACAAGTGCCATATGTATTGTTTAAATGATTTCATTTGGCAGCCTTAGCTACAACTGTTCAGTCCTCAAGATACTCAGCTAAAATACTAACTATGCAAAGTCAGTGACTGAAATCAGCATCTCTACATTCTTGTTCTGTACCTGCTTGCATACCCATGAATATTCACATAAGCAGTACAGCAATACAATTGTTATATCCAGAAGAAACGTAACAGGTAGCCTGGCAGTACCATGTGATAAGAAATAGCAGAAAAAAAAAAACCAAACAAGCAATAAGACATCTAAATTTATAAAAAGGTAAGCGATCAGAAATCACAGCCAGAGACAAACATTCCTGTTGTCTCCTAGCAGCGAACACAAAGGAAAGGCAAACTCAGACAGGCTCCAGTTCAACAAAAGCCGTCTTTAATATGTCCTTATTTAGCAAACCCTTCATACACACATTAGACTTAAAGATATGCTTGAACTCCATTGTGGTGACTGAGTATTAGGTGAAAAGAAATGGACTGCTGAACTGGGCTCAAAGATTTTTCTATTTTGTCCTTAATAAACATCTAACAGAAGATGTACTTGGAAATGACACTTTGAGGAGTCAGAATACCTTTCAGTACGTGACTGTCTTTAGTCACATGCAGAGAAGTATTTAACAAGGAACATACCTCCACACACCACGTAGGAGTTTACAGAGTACTGAGGTCACTTAGCACAAGGAATTAAAGAATTGAAGAGAAGAGGATAAAACCCATAGGAATCTTTCCCTCTTTCATCCTCTCCATTATCTGGGTGTATGGTGAGATGCTATTCAGGGCACTTACAAAAGTGAACTGTGGAAAAGACCTACATTTTATGTCAGTTTATACATCACTGGTTATTCCTCAAGTATCCCACCACAGAAGACTAGCATAAGCTTTTCTGTTACAAAACTGCCTTTGACGCAAATATATTCTGTCTTTGCCTTCCAGCAAATTTAGGGCTCCAGTTGCTGAAGTACTCTCATGCAATATCACCAGATCCTCTCTCGTCAGGCTGGATAATTCATTTCAGTGATTAATAAGGTGCAGCTATTTATTCAAAGCAGAAACTTACGCAAAACTAACCATTTAATAAGTAATAAATTTATTTTATATTATGGCAACCTCCATCCTCACAACAAAATATTAGACATAAGGCGATGAGGGACTGTAATAACTTACATAAAAAAGAAAGACAACAAAACCCAACCCCCTCTTATTTCAACAGGTTAAGGACGATAGGAAATCTAAAAGAAACACAACCTAAAAAATGGCTAGTTTGATATGTACTACTAGCTAGTTTATTTTCTCAAATGAAAAATCCTAGTACACCAAATTATTTTTAACCTAATTAAAATCTGACATTATTTTATTAGGCAATATCATCATTACAATAGTGTACAGAAGAAAATGAAATACAATGTAATTATGTAGCAAATAGTCTTAGACATTAAGCCAGAACACAAATGTAACGTTTGAAATACGGGATGCAAAGCTAATGGCTGGTGATGCCTGTAAATGGATAAGCAGAAATATCCTGCTCTGTATGATTCACTGATCTGTTCTTTCTTAGATACATGCAGTAACACTGTTTGGACCATGCTAAACTTGAGTTACTGCTGTATATACAAAATATGCTTGAAGAGGAACATATTAAACAAAACAATATTAATTACATTGTGAAGGAGTATTTAGGTTATAAACATTCCTCCAATGCAGGGTAAACTTTTCAGCTGGTAGAAATACGCTTGTGAGCAGACAATCATCTGGAGAAATTTCAGTGTCCTGATTTTACCTCTCACATGGGAAGGAGAGAATGTGAAGAAAGCAAAGGGGAGAACAGCAACGCAGGAGAACAGCTCGTCAGGCTGGCAGCTACGTTTGCGGGGATTCCTTGTGTGTTTTGAAATCCCCCAACAGCTGTTAAAGAGACTTTCGCTCATGTAAACCAAGTAGACAGCTTCTTAGGAACACTACTGTAAGGGCAGTCGAGACAAAAACACACTCCTATGCAAGCATAGCAATGGATGCACAAAATGCATTGGCCTTTGTGGAAAAATTACTTTTGTAACACTAACTACAGGTTACAAGAGGTGTCAAAATTGTCAAGATACTGTCACACAGCAGTTTAGGTGTGTACATGCTTATGTCATGCTCCACAAAAGATTAAACTTCCTCAGTCTAATAACTCAGTACCTCCTTCCTTTACGAAGATGTAATTTTCCTTCTGTTCCTGCTCAGGTCTATTACTTTTTATACATTTACTACAAAAACAAGTTTATATTTAAATGCACATCTAAAGCTATGAAGGAAAATAAATGTTTTACATGCTGTATGTCTCTCACTGCCAGGAAGAACTAATGGTCTGAAGCCAACATTTTCACTGGGGCAGGATTTTCCCCTGCAGAAAACCAAAGAGGGCACAGAAGTGCTGCTGCAAGACAGGCAGGCGCACAGACCCTGCTGCAAAGTGCCAACTGGAGAGCACAGCTGGAGTGGTGGCCAAACAGGCAAGCAAAATGTGGCTGTGTCCCACCACAGCTGGGGCTGATCTTTGTGCCTAGAGACCGTGGAAACATGGCATACATCATCCTCTCCCTTCTCTCATGCTCTTGTCAGCTGTGAAGGTTTTGATTAAGCTGGCTGTGACAGACGGTAGGTATGCAATAATCTGACCATCAATCAGTAAGTTTTTGGGGATACTTGTCAAGACTAAACCAGTAAGACTTCAAGTTACTCAAGAGCCGCATTAGACTTCCCTATCTCTGTCCTTAGGTCACAGTCACATTCAGAAGCAAGATTTAAAATCCCAGTATTTCTAGCTGAACTGGCTCAAATAACACCCAGTGGTCCAATCCCAGTCACTGAGCTTTTAGCTATGAAAGCGTGATTTCCAAGATCCAGCAGACTTATGTAGGTATTTTGCAGACTGGTGATCAAAAATGGGTGGCCATCAACTATCAGATAGACTCACAGCTGATGAAGGAAGGAGAAGGGATGGTCAATGCGAAGACCACCTGCAGCAGTGCAGAGGGTGCTAGGGCCTCCAGCAACTTGCAAGACATGATGTATTTTGGAGAGAGATCTACCTATAGCTAAATGCTGCAAATTAATTTTTTTATGTGAAATACTTCTGTTCTGAGTAGGTATAACATTACAGAAATACTATCAGTAACAGGTACTGGCCATTTGTAACTGTATCACCTCAGTGAGACCTGCTGGGGTATTCTGTCCACCGCTAGGGATCTACAAATTGGGCCCCATGAGCACGAGTATGGCATGAACCGTCTGGGAGAGACATAATCTATCTAGGCTTGAACGCTGACCATAAAATGTACGCGAATCAACTGTGACAACCAAGAAGCACACTTGTCTGCACAGTTAGGACCAGCAAGTAGCTACAGAGCCCTTCCACTCCCTGAAGCACCGCTCATGACCTCTGCTGAGCCAGCAGCCAGCTCCTTGGTGCAATACTCCAAACGCACACCAAATGGCAACCTGCTTACTTCAGAGAACAGAAACCGAGACTGAGGAGAGTTCCATGCTAGTCATAAGTCTCTCATCACCGCCTTGACAAAACCATGTCCAAAGAGAACCCTGCTGAAAGACGGAGCAGATACACTGGTACGCAGGCATCTAACTTGAAGTACTTTAAGCGGATTTAAACTAAGCTGCTTAATGATACTTGAAAACAGGAACAAGTGCACCTTGAGTGCCATTTGCTCAATTCTCAGACCACGTCTAATATTCTTCTGAGCATTCCAGCAAATAAAGCAGCAGTGGTCTGTGTTATCAAATGCATCAAATCAGAGCAGGAAACAAGAGACTTTCTCCCTTGTTTGGCTCTGGTTCAACCTCATTCAACTACTACACTCTGGTCTAGGCACCATGTTGTCTGAAAGCTATTGACAGTGGAAGGAGAGAGGAGGAGACATGGGGAAGTAATCAGAGGATGGAGACAGGACAGTCTGATTTCTGGGAAGTAACATCAAACCTACACAGTTTCGCTGAATGCTGATGAACTGCAAATAGAATAGTTGTATACTGTTGATGTTGAGAGAGATGAATTATTAGGTATTATACATAGGGTTTAATTGGGAATAAAAAGAGTGATATTTAAACACAGAAAATGCCGTATCTCAACAGGGGAGTTCTGAAGTGAAAAACGTATTAGGCTCGGACAGTCTCTCAAGAAATGTGGAGAATGCCCTACAGTCTGGCTTTTAAAATTATCCCAATAAATCTTCATCATATATATTGTAGACTCAACTGTATTTTCAGTGAGGTGAAATGGAGACTCTAGAAGCATTTCAAGGAAAGATCCTCAGCCAGTATAAAATAGCAGAGAACCATCTTCCATTCCCCATGTGTATACTCATTTTTTCATCTTACATATTTCATCATTTAGTTTCTTAAACAGTCAGTCTGTAAAAGAGACTAGCTCATTAGCCACATCCCATTCCCTTATTGCTATTTCTGCCTTCACTATTACCTTTCTTTTGCTGCACCTCTCCCAAAGCATCCACTTTACTGCTTCCTGCCTCTCAGACTTCCCCTGTGTGGTACCACAAACTTGTGATGTCCTACAACAGACTGCTCAGTGACAGTCAAGCACTTTGTTCTTGCCTCAGACTGCAGTGTAAATAGAGAGTAAAGGAATGCAAAGAACTGCACAGCTGGATTTTGGATTCCGGGCTCATCTTTCATTTGTGCTGAAAGCTCAAAGGCTGAAACATGAAAAGGACTGAAGAATCACCAAGCTTTCCTTCTACCTATGAAAAAGAAGACAATATACACTATACATGAGCAAAGTGCATTAAAATCTCACAAGATGACTAGGAGTAGTACTAGTTCTGTGAAGAAGCTGCTCTTTCCTTCAGCAAAAGGTGCAGGTGAAGCTCCTTGGTACAAGCGACTCTTTACATGTTCTTCACCTTCTACTAAAAGAAGTTCTGACAGGTCATTTTTAGGACTGGGCTCAATTAACTGATACTTTTCATAAGGTGCTTGAGCTACACGCAGAAACTGAGTATAATAGAACTTTCTGGGGCAAATTCTTCCACTTCACAGATTGCAAACCTCTATGAGGGCAGGGGTACACTGTCCCAATGCTCTGCAGGACAGGGATCCCCATCCTTCCACCTTGGTCTCCAGTGAGAGCCTTTAAATCATGCAAAGAGGAAAGACAAGCCTGTGTGGTGGGTGGAGAAACACCAGTGAGCCTTGCTCTGCCATTACAAAGCATAATCATGACATATTTAGCTTGGAGGAACTAGGGACCACACTGGAGACTGGTAGCCAAGTCAACCACTCCAGATCAGAGTTGGGGTTCTAGGGGTCACAGGTCTAGGGGTAGACACAGATAGAGATGGGGCTCCAGATCAGGAAACAAGGTGAGTCCTGTGTATTAGGACTCCAGGCCAGGGCAAGACAAAGCTGTGGCAAAGTCAGTAAAACAAGCAAAGGCATTTTGGCAGAGGAGAGCCACGACGATGTAGAAAAGGTAGAAAAGGGAGAGGACTAGTAGGCGTGATGAATGAACACAGTGTAATATAATGAGTGGTGAAGAAAAACAGGTGGGCCTATCTGCTACATGAGGCAAGTGGCCAACTTCTTGACCTGTGTCTCAGTTGTGGGGTCACACTTTTGCCAAGGAGAATGAATACAATTTATTGCAGGACTTCAGGGACTTCCAGAGGCTCTGTATGAGCTGACCAGGGCTTTTTATTGTCCCTTGACAAAGGCAATTCCAAGAAGACAGTGTCCTCCTCCGGTCTCCCACTGCAGGGTGGTGGTATCTCCCCACAGCATTGTTTTCTCTCCAGAGATCCAACTCGGGAAGGGCTGGAGGTGACTTGGAAGGCACAGGCAGCCTGACAACACACAGCTCAAAATATCTTCCAGCACCATTTAAAGGACCTAAAATATCCAAGTCCAGCTCAGCTTTTCAGCTCAAAAATTTCCATCTCCAAACTCTAGAGAGACAAAAAATTATTCCATTTTCTCAATCCGTTACTTATTGATTCAGGTTATCAGTTATTTCAACTCTATTTCAGCTCTTCTAATACCTGCTTTTCACTACAGATGCCCAGAGGCGAAGGGTACTTAGGAATTAGAGGTGTGAATTCATTTCCAGAGGCAATGAAATAGATTTAACAAAATCTACTGGGTAAATATTTAGCTGCAGGCCTGGTTCTAAGCAAGTCTGTGGAAGTGTGGTTTCACAACAGTAACGAGTCAGAAAGGGAACTTTAAAAAAGGCAGACAGGCCTTTTCTCCAGTTATTTACAACTTTTTTTTTTTTATTTATTTACAATTTTGCCACTCAATCTTATTCATATAGCAGCCAGAGAAGACAGATATCTTTGCTTTGAACAAACTTACGTGCTGTAAGGTATTGAAACATCTGGCAAAAAAAAGGCCTTTTGATGGTGTTCCTTGTATACACCTCATTTTTCTTCAACTGAGAAATACTGAAAAGATTTCCACTGGCAATCCCCAACACTAGGACCATTCATTTATATCAAGTGCCAGTCATTCCTCACTATATCAGCAGCAGGCTACCTATGGGAGGTCATCTTACAGCAGAGGGCCCACAGGAGACCAGCGTGGAACAGATCCTACTCCAAAGCAGCAGTGATCCTGAAAGCCTTTCAAATATGCAGCTTCTGATAGAGTCAGTCCACCCGCAAAGGTTTTAAACATAGCAGTCATGGAGCTATAAATAACCTATGGCAGTAATAAGGTCAAAATAATGAGGGAAAAAAATGTAACGGGATCCCTTCGAACTATTTTTCCATCTAACTTCTCATATAACAAAGAAAAAGAGTACATATTTTTGAAAACTGTGTTAGCTAGGTAAGGAAAATGCAAGGCCGAGACACAAGCAGCTACATTATCTTTCTTTTGAATGATCTGAAATTGAACTGACAGAAAAGGTGTTACTGTCTTGGAGGGAGACTAGAAATGTGTGAAAATGTTGCAAGATGATTATTAATTTACAAAACCATTAAAACAATGAGCTAATGCACTTAAAAAAAGTGGGAGAATCAACCTTTTCACATGCCTGGAAGTTGGTACAACTGCCAGCTACAGTTCAATGACATCAACCAAACTCTTCAACAGTGTCAAAAGCTCAGATCCTGAACAGTTTTATGTAAGCTACTCTAAAAAGGAAAAATACACAAAACCCAGTGCTTCCTATGTTCATTTGCTTTCCTTTCACCTTTAATATGCAAACATGTTGAAAAAAATCAGCTAATCAAACTTGAATAATACGTTTGCTAGGATCAAAAATACACATAATCTTTGTCTTGCCTGTTTAGTTTTTGGTATAGCAAAGGATTAGAAAAGAACAAATACAGTACTCTCAAGTGTCCAAAAGAGAGTGTGTATTTTCCCTTTCTAACAGTCACAAATACTCCTCCTAGGTAAGGAGCAAGCCTCCTGCCACTCATCTTCCATCAAACCAATAAAGCTATCCCACAAACTCTGTATTTCTTCTGTAGAAACAATTTTTTCAACAAAAAAGAGAGCAACTCTCTTTTCCTTTGTTCCCATTCTCCTTAAGCACACCAAGCAGAGACTACATCTGCGCACATCTGATTATATCACGATAAAAGTCAGTTTGTTTTGTATTTGTTCACCCAGTATTGCAAAAACTGACTGCAAAATTAGCAACAACTGAACATATAAAGGATAAAAAAAGCTTTAAAATTAAGACTCTTAGGCTTCCTGTGGGCAACAGCTACTCTTCTTTACCCATGAAAAAGATTTCTATACAGATTTCCTGATCTTCTAGGGAGGATGCAGCATTTGGAATGTCTCTGTCCTGTTACAAAGGTTTTTCTGCTTGTTCTGGAAGTCAGGGATATATCCGCAACAAATGTGAACTTCAAAATACATGTATCTGTTTATGCTGGTACTTATGGGATAAAAATACAGACTTGGAAAAAGAGGAAATTTAACTTATATTTCTCATCCTTTTCAGAGGGTGGCTTTAAAAAAGAAAAATGTCTTTTATTTCATTTTTTCTCAGTAAACAGTTCTCTTGTGTTCCAGTCAGGTAACTGTGTGGGAAAGTAAATGTCAGCTCTTTAAAATAAAGGTTTTAGTGGTTTTTTTTTGGGTGCCGGGTCAAAATTTTGCCTAGAACAATAAGCAACAGACTCCTGGGGAGACTTGTGCCTGAGGCCACCTGGCCAGTTACCAGGAGCACTTGAGCAAAATATGGTAGCAAATTTATCTTAGCTGGAACAAACACTGAAAATTTTATTTTGACAAAATGGCATCCTAGTAAAACCCTTGCTTCTTAAGGAAGTCCATTGTAAAATGCATCATTTCTTGTTTCATTGCTTCCAGGCCCTCAGGCAATCCTTCTCAGGTTAAACACCTGGAACAAGCCAGACCTGGCAAAGCTCTCCGCTCTTCGGATTACCACCACACAGAGAAAGGGCAGAGCTGACATCTGTGTGTGCAAACAAACATGCTTAAAAGTGAAAAGCCTTTTATATTGAACATTGATACGGCTTAGCTAGCTGCAAAGTGGATATCCAATACATTGTTTTAAGCTGCTCTAACAATATACTTTCACAAATGCAGCCTGCATAACATTTTCTGGAAAATGTAATACACTGCATTTGAAAGCCTCAGTAAATATTCCTGAAACTTAGTAGTTTAAATCTATTGGATTAAGCCTGCTGAAATCTACATGGAGATTTGCACTGCAGCACAGTCACAGGAAATGCCCTCTCTTTTTGGAACAAAAAGCACTGACTGATGCATATAGCCACACTTGTCCTTCACTCCTTAATGCTTCTCTGCTGTTGGCATGACATCTTTCATAAAGGTTGTGAACTTTAAGTGTCTCTTTCCCAGTACAGTACATTTATACCAGAATAAGGAATAGAAAGTGCACATGTGTATGTATGAAAAAAAAGTGAGAGCTCTTCATCTTCTATATAAATAAAGAGTTTAACACCAGTTTCATTTAAACCAACAGAAAGGCTTGCACTGACTTCAATGATAATGAAGTCAATTTTGTCAGGGTTTTACTCACGTTTAGTTTCAGCTATAAAGCCTTTTGTTTTCAAAAGTAACTTGTGATATAGGACACCTCTATTTCTGGAAATATTGAAAGATATCCATTAGGTGTCTGCCCTTCACAAAAGGAAGAGTTCTCATTCTCCCTCTGGAATCAAGCTGGGCAACAAAAATAAACATAATCTGAAACCAGAGTCTAGCATGTTTGTATTTTCTGTAGTGGTGCGGTGTTAAAATTAGAATACTGCAAGGTTAAACTGTAATGTGAACAGATCGCAATCAAGAGACAGTCAGGATAACAGAACAGCAACATAAAAAATAACAACTGATAAACAATGAATTATGGCAATGTGCGTATTGGCAGTCTAATTATTTTAAGATTCTCCATGAAAAAGGTGGCATTTGTTATAAATGACAAAATCTTGTTCAATCTCAAGTAGCAGATGTGAAACACTCACTGATGGTAGATGCGCATCATACCAGATCATTTTCCCACACCTTTATCCACTTTAGATAATTTTGGATTTAAAATTATCAGCTGTTTTAGGAAGAAATTAACCAAATGACCTTGATGGAACAATTTCAGTCATTGATTCCAATGAAAGTAATTTATCCCTTAGCTGTCCAGAATCGTGATAGTAAAGTGTTTCTACTCAAATGCGAATATATGAGAGAGAGGATGCAAAGGCATAAAGATTGAATGGGATACTCCCAGAAGGGAGGCAGGCTTAAAATATTAGGTATTTTTATGCAACAAATCACATTGCGGGGGGGGGAAAAGTTATTTTAAAATGCAGGCATAATCACTTAAAATGTTCTTCCTGTCCTGCAGGTATTTTCACAAACCAATTTTTCATCTGACACAAAAGGAATTTAAAGGGCCAGGATTCTAGTTAGCAACAGTTCACACAGTCCTGCCCTTTGAGGCCAGCTTCAAAGACAGATAGGAGGTGCTCCAGACAACCGAGTCACACGTGGTCATATCCCCAGCACACAGGTGGGACCAGCTGCAGTAGAAGGGAACACTGATCACCACAATCCCAAGTATTCCCACTTACACATTCCCACTCATAGCCCTGGTGCTACTTCTCCAAAAGAACAGAGTTTCAGAAACTGGGACTTCAAATTTTCATTTTCTCTTTCCAAGAGATACAACTGCACAATATTTAGGTCTGGGTTAACTTATAACGAGAAATATCACTATGAAAACACCCTCTCATGTGACAGCACTCACTTTAAAATACACGGCACTATTTTATTTCTCTTAGAAATGACAACTTATACATAAAACCTTGGTTTGTGAGTATTATAAACAAAGATGGAGTATTTCAAATAAATATACGGATAGAAAACTTTTTAAAATGAACTGCTGAGCTCACTGCAACATTGTCCTGACTCTACTTACAACTTCGTATTAGCCTGGGTTTTGGTCAGAACTCAAACACACAGATGTGAGCCTACCAAAAGCAAGTGAAAGCATTTTCTGCCCCTTGTCTCACTATTTTCAGATCTGTAGCTGTTCTCTACATCACCAAGTCACACCCTAAACTGAGGAACGTTTTCTGAGCTAATGCTAATTGTACCAGTGGATCTCTCACTGAGCTCATCCTTATTTTCTAGGTTCTAGAGACCGTCATAGGAACAGGATGGCCCGGATAAATTCTGAATTGTCTTTCTGGAATTATTTATTTGGACTTCATTCAAAATTTAAGAACCAGTGATATTTGTCAATTCAAAATACTTCTGAACTGCAGGATCTACTCCTGCATCTTTCTGATACATTTTCTTACTAAAATAAAAAATGAAATAAAAAAGCTCCTACAACATCAAGAGTTACAAAACTCTTAGGAGTAAATGGAGGTGAAAAGCCCAATTGCCAAGTGTTTTCCTGACTGCTATCAGGAGGCCGTCACAGGCCCCCAAGCCTGCACAGGTCCCAGGGCAGGTGGGATGGCAGCACTCTGGCTCACGGGACCAGGCCTCACTGCTCGGCCCGGTGGGTTTGAAGGCACAAGGATTCCTGTTGCAGCCAGCTCTGCTTTAAAATCATGCTTTAGAACCTCTGCTTTAAAACCAAGGTCCTCTGTGCCAGAATAATCACGCTCAGGCTCTTAAAAATCAAAACCTGACCCAAAATGAATAATTATTTCATTCTGCTTTTAGCCTTTTAGATTATTTATGTCATTTACAGACTCTTACATTGCCAAATGGGAGAAGAACCCCCTGCTAATGGCTAGCTTAAAGCATCCTTCTCTTTCAGCTTCTAATCATAGCTCAGGATTATATTTTCCTGCATTTAATATATCACTGTAATAAAATCACTCTGAAAAGGAAGCTCAGCAGTGAGGTGCAGCAACAAGAAAAAGCAAGCATGGCAGGAGCTGGTTTCATCTCCTTACACCTGCTGTAGCTGTCTCAGGTTTCTTCTTTAACAAGCAGGCAGTCCATGTCCCAGTGACACTATCACCTCTGCTCATTCATCCATAGATTGTCCTTTCCAAAGATCATTGTTCGCTGTTAAAGTGCAGAAAATAGCCTTGTTTCCTCTTTCACCTTACCTCATAACATTCCCTAGCTAGGAAGGAGCTCCCAAGCCTCCAGCACACACGGATACTTCAGAAATAAGCGACTTTATAGCTTAGGTGTTTTTAGGGTATGCCTTGAGTACCCTTTGGAAGCCTCCCTGAGGCTGCCCTCTAGACAAGGCTCTGAGCAAGCCCGGACCTGGCGCACAGCCTCTGGCACCTTCAAAGGTCACCTTCCAGATCAGGACAGAAGGTCTGGTGATGCTGATGCCTCAAAGCTCACTTGGCACCCTGGTGTGTGCATGCTTGTAGAAGCCATGACCCTTAGGCAACCTGGTGCACACAGGCAGCCATGTGAGAGGCAGGTGGTCATGGAGCATGCTTTGTTCATATACTCTCCTCAAATCAGTTCAGCTCCTCTTCAGGAGTGACGTGGGCTTCATCATGGAAAAGGTCTACCAGGGGCACAGCTTCTCTGTTTCAGTACTTTTCCCATAAGTGACAACAAGTATCTGCTGGGCTCTGGTAATGCCTAATTTCACTAAGATACATAGGACACCAAATAGGAAGTTTTATCAGACACAAAGCGAAGATGTGAAGGAGTGTGGGTCAAGTCCAGTTAATATCTCTGAATACATCTGCAACTGACTGTACACAAAGCATAAAAATAATTGCAGTGAGAATGCTGAAATCAATCAGCATTCACAAGGAATAACACATGTAACTTACGAGCCTTATGAGCACAAGAAAAGCTTGCCATCAATGAAGACAAGAAGAAAGACATAGTAAAAGAACTGAAGAAGAACATGGATTATTGGTGAAAAGAGCTAGGAGGAGGGATTCCTTGTGTAAATGTTGAAGGACAGACGTGAAGAGCATCTGGCTATTAGAAAACATAAGTTTCCTGCAAGGAATATCATGATGGAAGCAAAAAAGTGCACACACTAGACTCATGGAATATAAACCTGAATAACAGGTATTTGAGGTCAGCTTACTTGTAGAAGACATCAGTTTGAAACAGCACACCAGAAAGGCATTTAGGCACTTACTCTCTCTACTAAGTGACTGCTAATGCAGGAGCTATGTGTGCACAAAGAAAGTCTTATAAAAGATTATTAAAGTCATCCACGATCACACTTTGAGCAAAACAGGATGCATTAAGACCTTTTTCTCCATCTACCTCCTGTTTCCTCTCTTGCAGTGCAGCTAGCAAGATAAATAAACTCATAAATACATGTTGCTGTTAAAACCACCCTTTTCCAACTACAACATACTCTTGGTTTCGGCATGATACTATCCCTTCATATCCATAATTAAGGCAGATGCTCTAATGGGCAAAATATCTCGTAAAAACTGAAGAGAGCTTTAAATGCTATAAAGCCAATGAGGTCTAACTGGTTCCTTGCTAAAAATTACCACAGTGCTGCTAAATCAGGTACCTAGAAAAGCCAACATGAAAACCAATTTCTTTCAGGAAAGCAGGAATGAATTGGTTTTCCTATCCTTCTACCTGCAGTGACCAACCACCTCTCCAATTAGGAAAAAAAAAAAAAGCCAGTATATTTCTCTAATAACTCTTCCTCATGAGGATCTTGCTGGTCAGTGTCAAAAAAGCCCTCAGAGAAGAAGAGAATTATATAGTTGGTTGTCTTCTGTCAGGCAGAAGACCGGAAGGATATTTGCGGGACCACTCATTGTTCAACACAATTTGTATCGTGCCAGCACAATATTTCATCTTCAGTTAACCTTTTATTTAATGTTCATCTGCTTGCTTTCAGTATGATTTAAAGCTAGTAAAAATCCAGGAAATCTTCAATATACGTGAAAGACAGCCTGACTGGAATGATAATAAATTCTTAGGTAAGGTGTTAGCAGTGATTTCCCGAGCAAATTGACAGTAAGGAAGCGTGATGCATTTATGAAGCCTAGGGGTTATGAAACGGAAAAAAAAAATCCACTCTTCTTTTTCAGCTTTGCTCTACTACCTTCAGCAGAATTAACAATCAAGATGTTCCTACTTTTCCAGTATTAGCACCCCTCAGAGCACCCAGAGTTTACTGTTGTTGTCAAAGAGTTCTTGAAAGTCTAATCTGCTGCTTTAAATTCTAAGCAGCATTCCACACAAAAATATCCATACAGAGAGAGAGAGTTAACAGGCATTTAGCCTTCACCTCATTACATAAATGTGTAAGAAATATATACTTAATTATCGTTAGTAGGTAGGCGGCACTGTGCATCTCAGCCTTGCAAATCCAGTTACTTCCAATCCAGTATTAGGTTGCAACCCACACCAAGACTGGAATGGTCACCCTCAGAGACAGACAGAATCACTTCACTATCCTGGATCAGCACACAATTTGGCAAAATTAGTAGGCTTGTGTAGTGAAAGGAAGGGGAGACCTGCAGTTTGTGCCAGTTTCACTCTGCTCAACCCAATGTGATATTAGAAGTGGATGGCAAGGACGTATGGCCATGGAAGAATACAGGGATGCTGTCCAGACATGCAGAGATGGGATCAGGAAAGCCAAGGTGCAGATGTAACTGAACTTGGCAAGGGACATGAAAAATAACAAGCAGGGTGGTCAGAATAGAAAGGCCAAGGAGTTTGTACCCCGTCTGACAAATGAGAAGGGAGAACTGGCTTCAAGAGACATGAAGAAGGCTGAGGTACTCAACAAGGATGGGGCCCTGGGCAGCCTGATCTGGTGGGTAGCAGCTCTACCTGAGGCAACGGTAGTGCGACTAGAAAATCTTTAAGATCCCTTCCAAGCTAAGCCATTCTGTGATTATGCCACTTATTTTTAATAAAATAGCTTGTGGCACTCAACATTTTCTTCAGTCTTTTTTTTTTTTTGAAACCAGGAAAACAAAAGTAATCCATCCCAAACTCATTAATTTGTGTTTAATAACATACAGCAAGGCTACATGATTTATTTTATGTGTGGCTGCGTGTACACGCACACAAAAAAGGATGCATATGAGAGTTACATTACACGAGACAGGCAAGGAGAGAGGAGTCTTGTAGATTAATTACTAATTTAGCATAGTCTGAAGCTGATAGAGGAGGAAGTAAAATCACGAAGAGGAGCTTTTCCTTGACAGAAGATCTGGGAGCTGTTTGACATTCAGAGGTAAAGATGTTCTCAGTGCAAGTTTATTGCAGGACAGATCTGTAAGAAGAAACTACGCCCTCTTTCCATTTCTCCAAGGTTCATGGTTTCATCTTCCTTTCTGCAACAAGCCAGAAAGAAGCTCCAAAATCCCATGACTGTCCTGTAGCACTGACTCATGACCTGTGAGCACTGGGACATTAGTACTGAAGTAAGTACCTCAGAGAAAGAATTATAGAAAGCTTGACCACAGGCAAACACAGCTAGGTGATGGCTCTACACCTCTCCTTGAGATATTCATGTACAAGTGTCCCTTATACATTCAGTGGCATGGAAGCCAGGGAACTGGAGCTTCATTTGCTGCAAGTTGGTGCAGGTGTTTGTTTTGGTCTGTTCTAGTGCACCCTTGAAATGGGCATTGGAACTAGCCCTACAGACATCCAAATTAAATACACCGCAAGTTCTTGTGCTCAATGAAGTACTGAATCACCTTCTGCGATGACTTCATAGTGGATGTTTTTCCAGAGAGTAGATTTCTTTAATTTTCCATTGCTTAATGCTTTTAGCTAGCTGGACCTTCTGGAAATAACTGGCCCCGAGAGCACAGGTCCTGTGTGCAATGAAGACAGCCTGGACTGCTACAATCCACCCACTTGTGATCTGAGACATGGCCCAGGAGATGTTTACTCTCCCTATGGAAATGTTTTTGCCCATTTTGATTTGAGCAAGATGAACATTTGGATGTGGAGCTCGAGCTCTTAAAGTTAGCATCTGTTGCTGTAATCATCCTCGTACATATTTATCCCTGGAAAAATATCTCAGCCATCTGACAGTTGAATGAAGAACTGGCCTGCTCCTCCTGGTACACATATTCTAGCATCAATTAGTCACTGCAAGTTGTTCCTCACTGGAATTTTGCCTACATTATTATTTGCATACAACACATACACACATCATATTAAGTAGCCTTAGATTTTTGTGTCTGTTTTGATTCTGAGTAATCAAGACTCCAGATTTCTCTCTTCTCAGACACTGAGGCAGTTATGTTAGTCCAATGGATCAATGTTTTTCTTCTCAATTGAGTCATTTTTGGCTTTTCCACAAATCCAAAACTAGCAAAAGTTGATTATACTAGTAAAACGTGATTTTAATTTACAGAAGTGGGCAGATGAGATCTCTCTAATAACTTTGTTGATATTATTAGTGAGTTATGAGCTTTAAAGCTGGGTAAAATCTGAATAGCAAAATCTTGTAATGAATTAAATGTTGGTTGATGAAAGACTCAACATGAGCCAGCAATGTGCAATCGCAGCCCAGAAGTATCCTAGATCGCATCAAGAGAAGCACAACCAGCAGGTGGACAGAGATGATTCAGTCCCTCTGCTCTCATGAGACCCCACCTCGAGTACTGTGTTCAGTTCCAGGGCCCCCAACACAAGAAAGACTTTGAACTGTTGGAGTGGGTGCAGAGAAGGGCCATGAAGATGATCAGAGGGCAGGAGAGTCTCCACTATTAGGACAGGCTGAGAGGGCTGGGGCTCTTCAGCCTGGAAAAGAGAAGGCTCCAGAGGCACCTGATAGAAGCCTTCCAGTACCTGAAGGAGGCCTACAGGAAAGCTGAGGAGGGACTTTTTATTAGAGCATGCATGACAGGACGAGGGGAAATGGTTTTAAATTGGAAGAGGGTAGATTTAGACTAGATATTAGGAAGAATTCTTAACTGGGAGGTGGTGAGATGCTGGAACACGTTGCTGAGACAGGCTGTGGATGTCCCCTCCCTGGAAGCATTCAAGGCCAGGTTGGATGAGGCTTTGAGCAACCTGGTCTAGAGGGAGGTTTCCTTGCCAATAGCAGGGGGGTTGGAACTAGATGATCTTAAACTTCGACCCAAACCATTCTAAGATTCTATGAAATTATTCTGATGGCACAGTGGTATATTTTAGCAGTCTTCTGAGTCTTTCTCAACTGGCCTGTGTACAAGAGGCGCCTGTACGTTATAAAGAATTCTTGTTTTACTCCTCAAAAGTTTCAGTTAGCCCTGGCTATAAAATCTTGTGCAGTCTACAGGCATAAAAGACACCACCCTTTGTGCAAAAACTTTTATACCAGATTCAGAGGGATTAATGAGACAGTAGAAAGCAATTGGAACAAAAGTCTAAGGGGGGAAAGTTTGTTTGTACTTAAAAATGGACAAAAAGTGGTTATTTGAAAATAGTCTTCATCAAAACATGACCACTACTCTAAACCAAGATGGTTATCTTTAAGATCATCTGCACAGCCTAGTGTGGTCCTAGAAAAACCACGCAACAGAACACCTGATTAGGCATGGGAAGTTTTTTCTGACAGCGCTTCTGACTTCTTTTGTTCACCGGGATTCACTGAGGATTTTCCATACCCATATTTCCATGATCTCTTACCTTTCAGCAAAGATGATTAGCTAAACATAAACTCTTCTATTGTGTTTGTTGCTGAGGTTTAATAATGAAGGCCCTAACTAAGATTCTCACTTCCTTTCCTCCCTCTCTCATTATAAGCTAGCACAGCTCTGACTTCAAAGATGAAATTCATGGAGAGGGGAATACTTATAAGACGATGGTTTATCTCCTTTCATCTAAATTCCTTAATTTTTGAATCCCCACATCTACTGTATCTCTGTGACAGTCAGAGGAGCATTAGTGATACTAGACTATGAATCACTTGCTCCCCTGATGCTTTACGCTCTGGGTCACAATGGATGTGCTGCATTAGCGATAATCAGCTCCTGGGTGTTTCAATTAGATTCCTCATTCACCAAATTGAACAAGGTCCTGGAATCTAGAGAGATTAAACTACTTTGATTGCTTGGATAATTTGATCTGATTTTTTCTTGCTCTGCTTGAACTGGTGGAATCAGAGCTAAATCACACTCCTACTTTGCTTGACTTTTTCCTCATTTGGGTAATCTTCCCCTTCAAAGAAGTCCACTGTTATAAAATCCTCATTTTTAAGAATCCTCATTCAACTCCTTGTAAATCTGTTGCATTCTGGGCTTATAAATGGACTGCTTAGCTTTGCACCTCTTTATTTCACAAATTCTATCTTCTAAGCTGACTGACAGAGCTGGCTGCTTTTCTTCACCTTTGATAAAATCACCTAATTACAGCTGAGTAAAAACCTGAGCTCTGAGCACTTACTCCCTACAGCATGGCATAAAGTACACACCGTCTTTGCTTGTGGCAAAGTTACCTGCCTCTCAGACTTGGTTTAGTTACACCATAACTCGAGCTGCCGCTGCTCGCCACCAGCAGAGGGACAGGCTGACCTTCACCAGCCCCCCTGGAATGCTTCCAGTTTACCTACAGTGAGAACAAGGGTTTTTAAACAGCCTGTCCCATTCAACCTAGTTATGTGTAAAAGCAAAAAAAAAAAAGAAAAAAAAAGAAAAAAAAAAGAAAAAAGTGCATAGAGAAAATAGGAGGATAAATCTCCTTTGAGTTTGATATAGGTCTGAATACACAGATAAAACCCAATGCTGATGGTAATTATTTCAGTTTATCTGTATGTAGATAAATGGTATATGGGGTAAGAAACAGAATATCCTGTGGCACTGGTTCCACATTCACGTCTCTATAGGGGTATTGAAGTTTGGTTTTGTGCTGCCAAACTTAAGGAGGCTGCGTAAAATCTGAAGGAAGAAATGATATAGAAACTCATTTCCTCCTTTATCAGAGACACTGATGCCACTAATCAGGAAAGAGAAAGGGAGACATGTTAACAATACTAAAGACAGCAGATTCTTAAAAAGTATTATTAATAAAAGAGCCTAAGTAGGTAAAACACTGGTTTCTTACTGACAACAGATGTTCCCAATCATTGTGCAATACTGATAAAAACAAAACTAGTTCCACACCTCGAGGCAAAGCTGACAGACTAGCAGAAACCTTCATACACTTTTCATGCCTTTTCAGGCAACCACCTCCTAAACAACAAGATTTTGTTCTTAGCGGTAAGGGAGCCCCTCAAACTGTTAAACACCTGATGAGGTACTCACATTGCCCCATGAGCACAGTGACTTTACAGAACTTGGAAAAAAATGAAGAGAAAACGCTCTTGGAAGTTCTGCCAGAGAGGAAGGCAAGGCTTCAGCTTAATCAACGCTTACCTGCTTCTGCAGTTTCATGCAGCCGCACGCCCTTACTGCTTTCTCTGAGCACAACATGTGCTGGGAACCAGGGCACTTGACCTTACCCAGCTCTGCAACAGGAGCTCTAGAGCAGTTTCTACCTTCAGTAAGGAGCTGAGCTCATTTCCCCTCACACCCAGCACAGAGCAACCTAATACACCTCATCATGTGGTGTGTTGCCATAGCAGCGATGAATCCAGCTGCTGCAACACAAAAGACTGATAAAAAGTTTTTTTTCTTTTTTTTTTTCTTGTCCACCCACCCAGGAAAAGTCAGTGTTATTTTCTGGTGCAGCAAACCTAATCCAGATAGACTCATGCCACCTATGAGAGCTATGTTGTGATGAAGACTAAAAAGAAAGACACAATTAAATTATACATTTTACTTCAGGGGATTTGGGTTTTATTTATAAGAGAACAAATGAGTTAGTAATATGAAATCACCACTGATCCTTTAAACAGCTGATCATTATTTTTCTGCTCTTGACATTCACTGGTTTCAAAATTTAGGTCACTACCTCCATGGGAAATGAAAACACATGACCACACTTAACACAAATGCAACGGTATAGCTGCATGATCAGCACAGGTGGCAAATGCCAGATTTCCACCCTCCTGGCCTGGGAAAGTTTTACAAGATTGTTTGCTTGTGGAACATAATTGTATGTATCTGGAAAATGCTAAATAATCATTATTAGCGCCGCCATACTGCATTCTACATGAGTACTAATCACAGCAGAGGTACTCCTCCCCTGCAGACTGGGGAGCAGGGTAGTTTCTTCTTCACGAGCAGCGATGGAGCTGACAGCAACCTGATCCACGGCACAAGACCTATTCCAGTATTTTCAGAAATAGTTTTGTGGGGTTTGCCCAGCAGCTAGCCTTTCCCCAAACCGTCTAGGCATTTTTAATCAGAATAAACTCTCTCATCTCTGAGACAAAATTTTACTTAGTGTGAAAGATACCATTGTTCCAAAATGTCCTAAGTAGGAATGTACTTCTGCAACTCTGACATCAAAAGGTCAACACTTCTATTCAGTTTTCTATTTCTCTAAATATGATGAAAAAATCAGAGAAATTAGCTACTGCTATCATGGATCTCAATACAAAATAAAAATAAAATCATACCTACCAATTAATTATTTTGTACTGCTTATGAGTAGAGTCAAACTCTGTTCAAGTTAATTCATAGTATTTTTGTCCTATTGTCATAAAGTACCCACCAAAGCTGTTTCTGGAATCTGTAGTTTGCTGTAACTGCCACAAAGGCTGGCTTTGGAAGTCACAGACCCTCAGTTCTGTAGATGTACAGAGCCACAGCTGTAAGAGACCTCCAAAGACAGAAGAAGCAATGCAGGCTCCTGGAAGAGTTGCCTTACTTTGCCTTGAAGTAGGCATTTATTAATTCATTTTTAAAATTCTGTCTGGTGTTCTAAAGAGAAGGACAGAACACATGGTGCAAGAGAATGTTCCTCAGAACAATTTCTACAATTACTATATAGTATATATTACATATATTGTATACATATATATTGTATATATTGTAATTCTACAATAACTTGCATCTTCTTAATTGTTACCTTGCTGTGAATGTTCTCCCCCCAGATTCTCACTATCAGGAGAGCAGACAGACCATAAAATGCTTCCTAAAGCTGTACAATGTGATCTAGTCTTGGTTGCTGCATTTGCAAACACAATGATAAGCACTTTACAAACAACAAAATGCAAAAAATAACAAAAGCTGAGAGGCAAGCAGACATTCTGTGCACATCTATTAATGTTACTGTTTTTTCTGTATGCCTTTAATGACTTGACTCTGCTTGTGTGAAATACATATATATATAAGAAAGAAGAAAAGAAATCCTATCAATGAAGCCTCACGGACTATTAAAGGAAGTCACCTGCTCTGAAAGAAATGAATGCAAGCTTTCAAAGAGGGATGTCCCCTCTTTCTGAACCAGCAGCCAGCTCAGCTCATGGGGCTGAGGCCGCAGGCTGGAAGCCCAACACCAGCCTCCCCATCCCTGACCAGCAGGCCCCCAACCAGTGAGACATGGGACAAGCAGCACCTGCTCACTGTTTATGGCAGGGCTGACAACTCACCCATTATCAGAGCCACAGTTTCAATAATTCAGGTCCGCTTGGGTGCCCCAAGGCTAAAGGCAGCCTCCCATGTCACTCACTGTTTAACGCTTTAACAGGCTTTCTCTCTTCTGCTGTGCTGCCCCCTAAGCCCAGTTCTCCTATGCTCTTAGGGGTCTGCAGTAAACTTCAGGGCACCTGCAGGGCAAGCAAGCTTGCTAGTAACAGAGGAGCTCCGAACTCTTCAGTATTTTAACAGGAGCAGGCACCCAGAATGTGCTCCTGAGGAAGGTTCAAGGTGGCATGTACTTCTGTGTGGGAAGGGCTGGACACAAGCATGCTTTTTGTTCTGGAATAGTTAATGAACACCTGGAAAACACAAGAGAGAGACTGTGCCAATGTCAAACTTACTCACATGGAGGTCACTCTGCCTGGCTTTACATGCCCTATGGCCAGGGATTGCCTTACATGGGCAGCATTTGGTCTTTTAAGATGAATGGCCACTTTTATGATGATATTTTCGTGGCAATGTTGCTGATCTATGTAAAGCTTTTAGAGGCCTCTTCTCTCACTATCATGAGATAATTGATTCTCTTATGCAAAGCCCAAGCCATGTAAAATAAAAGCAAAGCCTGGCTCTGACACGAACTGGCTCTTTTTGGAGGAGCCTGGCAGCAGCAGCCGCCAAGACTCGTATGTCCTTGTAAAATGCGGCCCAGGCAGCAGAGATGGAGCCACGGCACTGCTCCAGCCCTTCCAGCACCGAGCAGGAGTTGACACACGGAATCACATTTCTTCTCTGTGTCCTCACTTGTCTGAAAGAGAAGTGTGACTTCCTTCACACAGCCATCATGGCACCCCTGCCTAGAATGTCCTTTAGACAGAGGCCAGAACTTATACTTCTATTTTGACCCTTGACTGCCTTTTCTCTCTTCAGTGAGACCGGGGTATTTCTTCAAACTCATGGTTCCACAAATAGTTTGCCCTAGTACTGCCGAGGAGGCCCTGTGCAGCAGCAGAAGCCAGCAGCTGTGGGGTGGGTACGTGGGAAGACCTTACAGTGAGGCAGCACGTCACACAGCTCATGTTGGGAAAGTGTGGATCTAATCTTCCAATAGCTGAAAAGAGGTTGTGGCACCCAAAATCTCCACAGCCCCTCCTTCTATGCTCCGATTAGGGAGAACTTACAAGCTGCCACAAAGCACTACCAGGGTTATGCTACCTCTGCCCTACCTCTGCCCTAACTCAGACTGCCTTTGTGGCACGCTGCAGCCTGGTCTCGCAGCCCTCGGGCAGCAGCCGCTACTCCAATGCCAGCAGCACTGTGGTACCTGGGAGAGCAAGTATTTGCAGGCCTGGGCCATGACAACATGGTGGAGTGACAGCTCAAGCGCTCCCTACACAGGGGAACCAAAGTACAAGCACAGCAGGCTAGCCAGAAGTCTTTATCCATTGTTTCTCAAAGAGATGCATTTAAAAAACATCTATGAGTATAATAGCAATTAGGTACCCTACCACTACAGTCTCTTCAATGTTTCAGCAGAGAGTGTTTTACACAGAACACATTTCTTCACTTATATTTGAACATATTTATACAAAACACATAGCATGAACTGCCTCAAAACCCATATGGACCAAGTCAGCCTCACCATCAGCCTCTCATTACCCATCCAAAAGCCCATGGGTGCTTGTACTCCCCAAGCTTCCTTCAGCAGGGAGATGACCAATCATGCTCAAGACACAAACAGATGTAAGCAATGGACTAGGTGAAGAGAGCAGATGAACTGTATTTTCGTATCCGCTATTTTAAGCATCTAACTCAAATGACCTGAATTGCCCACATAGAGACACCTGCCTCTCCGCAGTGAAGTTGCAGGGAATTTCTTCTCCTAACACCATCCTCTGAATTGCATCCAAGTTGGATGTATAAAACAGATGGTATCAGTGCATCTCCTAAGGCTCTGCTTCTAGTAGACAAATGCTACCCTCTTCAGAAATGTTAAAAAATCAGTTTCAGGAGCGCAGATCACAATCCATGTGAGCTGGGGGCTAGAGAGACACACTGCAGAATCCCTTATTCCAGTGGCTCCTGTCAAAAGCTCTAGCACCATTTCACTCATTTATTTTCCCTTACCTCATGTACCCAGCATAAACTGAAGTTGGTATAGAAAGATGTCCCTTGGGGGAAACCAAGGCCAACCAAGGAGGAGGGTGGGGATCGGGAGGTGCTTCCCTCTGAGCTGGTGCCGGCGGAGGATGGAGATGCCAGCCGATGCTCTCGAACATAGGGCTCTTAGGCAGGAGGCCAAGCAACACTTCTGATCGCCTGTCATGACAGATCCTGCAGTTCTTCTTCGTCATGTCCTGGCCTGAGGCACTGGCCAGATGACGCTATCAGTAAGTAATTCTGATGGCTCCAATTTCCCCTGCAGCCTTTCTCGCTTTCCGACCCTCAAAGCAGGTTCCTCTGATAAGATTCCCATCAATACAAAGCTTTATGCAGTCTTCTGGAATGCTTAATCCCTGTGATTAATAGGGATATATTTACATATCATCGTTTTCAAATCTTGTGTTGTTTTTTGTTATCGTTTGGGCTTCTTAAGGCTGCCACAAAATGTAAAAATTCTTCCTTATAAGAGATCTAAGGATTTTCTGTCCTTAGCTTAGCATAAACTATATGTGGTGATGTTTTTCTCTGTAGATAAAAGTAGGAATCCTGTTAGCATTTATATATGCCTCCCTAGATACTTATTCCATGCTTTAATTAACCCTTGGATTTTAGTCTTTCATGAGACAGTTAATAAGTAGGGCCACTGCAGTGTCATTGAACCACTTGGCCAGAGGGGCACAAGGATATTTTATTTTCAAAATTACAAAGGGTATGCCAACAACCTTTTAACAACAGCAGTTTGCTGGCAGTAAGATCACTATAACAGAACTGAAGTTACTGCAAACACTACCGTGACATCACTAGCTGAAAAGCTAAAACCGATATGACAGTCTGGCACTGGTTAGTTGCAGGACGTCAGGGGAAGCCTGTGTGCATCAGGCAGAAGGAAGCCATGGTGGCACCATCCATTGGCAGTGGCCAGGACAGAGCCAGGAGCAGCATCCACCTTAAGTGAAATAAACAGTGTCCAAACACCATGGCAGCAAGAGCAAATTTCTACCTGTCCGCTCTTCTATATGTCCTCTCAAGCTTGCTGCAGTGTTACCCTGCTAGCAGGCAGCATGAGCATTCTGCTGTGGGGAGCAACAGCATGCCTCCACAAATGCTATGGAAGTTATTTTGCCTTCAGGCAACAATAATTTGTACACAGCTTTGTATGACTGCGTATTTTGTATTTCTTACTATAAAGAACAGCAGTGTTTATACAGACAGTCCTTAAAAGATATAACCAACCTGTCTTTTTTTTTAAAATCACCCCTCTGACTTTCAAATGTGCTATAATTAAGTGATACTTAGAATGACTTCAAATAAAACTATTCTGGAAATAAATGATTTTTGAATTTGTTGGTTTGATTTATGGCGTAAGCAGCACTTTGCACTTCTGTTTGTGGAGCTTTTCAGTATAATAGCAGAAGAGAGATAAAGGTGTGACAGAATAAGTGATCTTGAAATAAAAATACGGACAAGAGATTAATGGAAGTGCAATAACTGAAAATACTTTTAACTCTTACTTGAGTATTTGATTATACTTTGAGGGGAGAAAATGAGAAAGATCCTGCTGCAATTTTATATTTTGCCTTACTATCATACCACAAATACTTACAGTGCTTCATCAATGGCTTCTGTGTTTTTTGCCAGCTTGCCTTAATATGTTTGGAAAATCAGTAGGAGGCAATAAGGAGTCTGAGATACTTGTCTGAGGGATATATGTCCCTCTGTACCAGCCTTAATCTTTTGTCATTTAACCCTTCATATATTGCGAGGCACCACCTGGCTGACTTCAAGCAGAAGCATATAATGTACATCCCAACTTTATAAGGTCCTGCATAATATCTAGCAAAAAGGCATCCCTGGACAGATGTTGCCTGATGTTGCACTGCCCCCACACAGGCAAATCCAGAGCTGGCGATGTGAAGGCTCGCAGGAGCCAAAACTCAGCCAGCTCCTGGGCCTCTGCTCCACAGAGTGCAAGAAACACTGCTTTTGAATCCAGTGAGTCCAATTAAGCACATTCATAAGCAGGAGGACTGGAAACCAGCAGATCTTGCATTGACAGAGGCGTAACTATCAAAAGAAACAACACTTGATTTTCATTTATGGGCCTATTTGCATTTTTTTAAATTAATGCACTGGGATGTAGTGGTTTCCCTCTCTCCCTATCTCTTTGAAAACATGTTAATGTGTTTTTTTTTTTCTTAACAAAAGTAAAAATGGATGGATTTGGCAAATCTAACACTACTCAGAAAGAAATGACATTAAATAGGGCAGCATCAGCACCAATTACAATAATGTCTTAGTATTGCTGTGTCTGCTATTAGCATGAACGATAAGTATGAGGAACAGTATTGTGATAAATGTAAAAGCCTTTCTAGAGAACCTTTAAGGAAGATGTGATTACACACAGTGGGTAAACCACAGCAGTGGTTTTTACATGACTTTAACTAAAGCAAACCTCACTTTCCTGTTGGGACTACAGTGCAATACATAGCAATACAGGGAACAAAACGAAGACGGAAGAAGACAGAATGAAACAGGTCATCTGAAACTGTTAGGTGTTGTGAGGTAACTCCTTTGTTTTAGTGAATTCTGTGCAATAGATGAAGCACTCTCATTTTCAAACGTGGGCAGTGCACTAGGACATCTAACACCCTCCATCAGGCCTGGTCTCTACTGACATTTATCTCACTGATTCCCCCAAAAGCATCCCACAAAGATTTGAGGCATAAGGGGCTCTGACAGGAAAGGTTGTAAAGAGTTAATTCATTCTGTTCCCAGCTCTGGCAGTCTGGATTCATTTCCTACTTGTATCACAAATAAAAATAAATTCAGTCTTCATTCAGTGCTTTTCCATAAAAAAAACAAGTTTCCACTCCATCTGAACAGATAAGCAGCCTTTTGCAGGAAACCAAAGGAGCAATGTTGATTGCAGAAGTGGCAGAACGGCCCCTGGCTTCCTGAGGAGACCCACACAAGCTTTGCAGTAAGCACATTGCAGCCGCATGGCCCTTCAGATATGAAACGTGACTCTCAGGTGACACTCCTTTGGATCTGGTTCCTGATCGTTTAAAAATACAGCATCAACCCAAGCTGCACACATTCCAAGTGAAACTTTTCACTGAACAAGGACATTTCTTCATTAATTTTTAAATGATGTGCTCAAATTATTTTTAGCAATTTCACTGTGCTTAATTTAAGTTCTACTTTTATTATCGGCTGGAAAGTTGTAAAGTATTCTCTTAAAATCAGTTTATCATCTTTGATTTGGCAATGTTTTCTTCCTTTCTTTTTCAGTGTAAAACAAACCACAGCTGCTTTTGCTTCAATAGCAACGTTTGTTTTTTTACACCAGACAATCACCATAGGAAGGAGGTATCTTTAACTCTGAACCCAACAGAACTGTTATCAAAACGGTTCCAGAAACAATGTTTGAGCATTTATAAAATGCCATGTATAGCAATACTTACTGAGGCCCCCATTTTTCCCTGAAATAAAAAGAATTGAAAACTAATTTCTGGCTTAAGTTACAGATGAGGTTCAAAACCTAACTGACCAAACCCTCTCTCCTCTTCCCCCAAAACTCCTCTGCCCAAGGTAAAACACAGATCGGTGATCTCCCAGTTTTCATATTTTGAGCCAAGAACCACGTACAGGATTGGTGTCCATCGCAAAAAAAGGTGAAACAGAAGTGATAAAATAGGTTTTTGACTCTACTGTTTATGAAAGATACACAGATGTCTGGGAATCCAGATCTGCTTGTGCCATAACATGTCTCACCTACAGCTGACTATGAACACACCACTGAACAAGTGGATGCTGCTATCTTCTTTCACTGTCTGTTGATCTTCTGGTATATGAACTATGTTTAATCATATATCCTCAGATTTCCCACTCTAATTCCACCAAAAGATGCGCACCGCTAAGTAACCCGTCAAAAACCCAAGAACTCTGTAATTGCAATATTGCATACACTACAAAAACCCATGCAGCTTCTTTCCTCCTGATTCTTCCCTGAGAAAACACCTTTTATTTCATGTGTACCTTGCCAGTGGGAGGAGAGGCCAGCACCCTGGTATTCACTGTCTCACACTTGAGACAAGAGGCTGAAGTCCTGACTTTGAATGGGAGCTGGAGGACGCGTGACCTGCTCAGTCCCAGATCCAGCCTTTTCTGAAGAGAGAGGAGCTTCCAGGTGCCCTGAAACTCAGCAATTTCACTTCTGCATACCTTGCACAAAATTTAAAAGGTGTTGTGGAATCTCTGCCCAAGGGGCATTGCTACACTCTGGAATTCCTCCTCCTGTTCCTGCCAAGAACCTCTAATCTCTCCTTTCTTCTGGATGTAAACTACCAAAACATCAAGCATGACAGGAAGGATTTCTCTCTACTACCATTCACTGCAATGAAAGTCTTAAAGTGCCCCTATAATACCCTCAAATCCCATACTTATCCCAAGCTTCGAGGGATCTATTTCTCCTTAGCCAGCTTTGAACATCTTAAAAGCAGCATCCGTCCTCATCACACTGTTGAGCTGCACTTCATTCATTGCCCTAAAGCACCTCTTCAGCAATTCTGAACAAAAGAAACCCTGCGTCACTGGGCATTTGCACCAGGGAGAGAGGATGGTTATGATGTATAAGAATCTCTGCTGTATCACAAATTGCAAGCAGAAAGGACAGAGCCTTTCAGGCCACCAACAATGGGCCATCCTCAGGAATGATTCTCCATGTTGAGCACTGCAGGACAAAACCTCTGTGACCTGATGAGGTAAATGAACTGTGGCCCAGGGGACAGAGGTGACTCTGAACTCTCAGGATTCGAGTACATTAGAAATGACTAACCAATTACACCATTGACCTCCAAGTGAAGTATTTGCATAAATATGGTTAAAGCAGATATTGTACTTATCTATCTTTACAGTTATTATTAATATATCTACAGATAAATGTTGGGGGAAGACAGCTAGGAAATCATATTCAAAATAATCAAGTTGAAGACAGCTGCATCTGATTAAAAGAGTTTTAATTTAACTAGCACTGAGAGAGTCAGCCAGCACTTGGGAGTAGGAATGCAAATGAAGTGTTTGCTCGTCAACCTGACAGACAGCTGGGACTGCTGGCCATCCTGCCCATGAAGCTAGGGCAGCAGGCTCTGCAGGAACCATAGCACTTCCGAAATCCGGGCAGGTCACGGAGCATCTGCAGTTAGCAGGAATATGACAGATCATTCAACTGTGGTAAAAACAGGCATAATGAAACAGAGTGAGATTCCTTCCTGCACTTTAAAATGGAGGCCTTCTGGGGTGGCGGAAGTGACATCCAAAATGCAGACTACATAAAGCAATACATTTATCTCATTACATTGTCAGAAGAGGGGCAAATCAGAAAGGGCATCAAGTTATTCTTACCCCACAGTGTATATAATGTCATCTACACCCTTTCTGACTGCCTTCAGGTAGCATCAGCCCACCAGACATGTTTACTTTGCCTGTGATGGATTCTGACAAACTTTCAGAGATATTTGGAACAATCTAAAATTAGTTTCCAAAGGACCTGTGTTTGAGCAGAGTGCACATTTACCTGGAAAAAGCTGTATTTGCCTAATATATTTAGTTTAAAAAAACAAACATAGTGAAGCTGTGTGGTGCAGTCAACACACTGTAGGGCTGCGATTCAGAGGGACTTTGACAGGGCAATCCCAAACACAGGCTGAGCAGATAATGGAATGAGAGTAGCCCTTAGGAGAAGGACTTGAGAGTGTTCATTGATGGAAAACTCAACATGAGCCAGCAATGTCAGCTTGCAGCCCAGAAAGCCAACTATATACTGGGCTTCATCAAAAGAAGTGTGACCAGAAGGGTGAGGGAGGTGACTGTCCCCCTGTACTCTGCTGTTGTGACGCCCCACCTGCAGTATTATATTCAGCTCTGGTGCCCTCAACACAAAAACAAGATATGAAGCTGTTGGAATAGGTCCAGAGGAAGCCACAAAAGTCATCAGAGGGCTGGAGAACCTCTGTTATTAAGGAAGGTTGAGGGAGTTGGGCTTGCATGGCCTGGAGAAGAGGAGGCTCCAGGGAAACCTCATTGTGGCCTTCCAGTACTTCTAGGTACCTTAGGATGGGGAGGGACTTTTTACAAGGGCATGCAGTGATAGGACAAGAGGGAATGACTTTAAACTAAAAGAGGGGAGATTTAGATGAGATATGAGGAGGAAATTCTTTATTCAGAGGGCAGTGAGGAAGTGGCACAAGCTGCCCAGAGAAGTTGTGATGTCCCATCCCTGGAGGCGTCCAAGGTCAGGTTGACAGGGCCCCGAGCAGCCGCATCTAGTGGGAGGTGCCCATGGCAAGGGGGTTGGAGCTGGATGATCTTTATGGTCCCTTACAACCCAAGCCATTCTGTGGTGCCATGTGCAGGGAAAACAGTGGATTTCTCTTTCTTATATTCTCTTCCAAACATTCTGATCCCAAACTTGCCACACCTGACACCAAAACCATTGTTCATCTTCAGCAGTGAGGTTGGTGTCAGTATGGAAATTATTTTAATCGTAAAACACATTGAATCCTTCGCATAAATACTTCAGAATGAAATGAGACTTTTACATTAAAGCCAATTATTATTTATATTTTAATATAACTGACAACATTTTATTTTAAAAATTGCTCCAGTGAGCGATGAGAGGCATGCGGTAAAGTCTGAAGGAATACAATAAAAGCAACATCATTCATAACTGGGTACATTACTTTTGGCTTACAGAAGGAAATTGGCTTTAGAAAAAAAATTATCACCACATAGACACATAGTAAGAGCAAGTTTCAGAGAATATGCTAGGCATCTGGGCGCCTTATGTAATCTAGAAATTAAATGCCTCATAAATACTGCATGAGAAAGCCTATGTAGATCTGATTTTCCACATAGGAAACTCTACTAGGAGTTCTTCAGCAGAGATCATGTTTCTTCCTTAACATAGATGAGAGGAAGAAGAATGAATCAAACAAGAGAAAGGGAATGAGGATTATTCTCCATTGCGCAGTCAGCCCACTCATAGCACTATGTGGAACTCAGCACTGCAACCTTTGCATCCCTTGACAGCATCTGGAAATCTATGTTTAACCCTTGATTCATTCCCCTGGGAGGTCAGAGTTGGATCTGAATTCTCCTCAGCAGTGATTAACTTCACGTATTTACTTCTTGCTACAGCTAAATCCAAGTATCTTAAATTTTTACTTTTTTTTCCAAATAGCCCTAAGCTGAAAACAAATAGAAAACAATCAAATGAAAGATAATTGAAATCAGCTTATCTGCTCAGACACTCAGCAAGCACTAACAGAGTTTAAAACTTGCACACAAAAAATGAGAACATTTCTTACAATATTGTGTGAAAAGCCAAGCTGTCTGGGACCTTTTCCAACAGGAATCTGTAATAAGCAAATGCTGATTTATCAAACACAACATCTACCATCGGCACACTCTACTTTTGGTAACGGTTTTGTCGGAAGGGCTTCTCAGGTTTATGGCAGAATTTCTCTTCAAAGGCCAAATGAAGTACATGCACGATGAGAAGTCAGGACATCCACTGAGGACTGAGAAGACAGATGTTTCGATCCCTTACTCTGTCACTACAGCTTAGGAGCCTTGAAACTGGAATGCCACCAGGAAAAGCAATTGTCCTTACCTCTGGGCTCCTACGATGTATGTTTCTGGGAATCCATCTCTGCGTGTTATTTTGAAAATAACTCTTAGCTTTGAATTAATGGTAAATGGAAAAAATCACATTGTCAATACTGACAGATTTCAATACAAGAACAAGATTCTGCACATCTAATAATAACATAATTCCATGATTCCCTAACTCCTCCTTCCTCCTGTTTCAGTTACTCTCTCCAAACCTGAACAGCCTTGTAACTGCTGGTTCACTCTATTTTTCACACTCTTTTGCTTTCATGGTTAAAAAAAACTATCCAAATTGAAACAAAGAGTATATTCATAAGAAGGCATTATCATACAGATTTGTAATTGAGGAGACACTGGCTTAATTCCCTCTTCGTTCTGATCTCACTCAGCCCCTTGCCTATAAAATGGGATGAACAGCACATTCTATCTCACTGAATTTTTCTGGGGGGACAAAAATTTCCAAGCCTGATATGATAAGACAATCACACTGATAAGAAGCTTGGAAATACCCAAGACAGACATTTGCCAGACCAATCCCGCTAGCACTCTTTGCAGTGACATCAAACGCCCCGGCACCAGCGCAATATTTAGGAGAAGTCTCACTGATATTTAAGAGGACTCTCTTAAAGTTCTCCCAGAGCCCCACGCCTCCTGGGAGGAGAGCCAGCCCAGCCAAACCAAACAGCAGTGTCCAGGAGAACAGGAGACTCCCAGAACGAAGGGCATGGCAAGTCAGAAGAAAAGAGGGAGGGGGAGAAGGAAAGAGGAGGGCAGAGTAACAGGTAAATAAATGACAAGAGAGGGTCAGAGCTGAAGAGATGGGATACAGTGGAGGCAAAATGATGGTGAAATTAGAGAGAGAAAAGCTATGAGCTGCTAAAATAGAAACTTTCTTGCTCAAGGCATTTGTGCCTTACTTATGAATCACAACAGTATTGAATGCCATTAATTGATGTTCGCATGAACCTTTCTGTCATTTCTGGAGCTGCTTAGGAAACCCAGCTGGAGTCAGTTCAGGTTTTAATGCAGGTTTTCTCTGAAGTTTCAGTTCATGTATTCCTTGTGTCATAAAAACATCTGCAGTGTCTGCTCCCAGCAGCCTGAGTACTTCACATTTCTCGCACCAGGCAAACCCGCAAATTGACAATTAACTTATCTCAAATAACACACAAAATACGTCTCCCTGCAGGGTCACTCCGTAGTGCCAAATACCATTCCTTCTTAACCAAAGCCATCACTCCCTCCAGCAGGACTAACATAAATATCAGCAGTGAAGAGTGGGAGAAGGCAACCGACAGTTGCCTTTCTCCATCACTCACAGTACACAAGAGCGACCGCACCACTCAGCTCTTAATCCTTCACCAGCTGCATGCCTGTAAGCTCCTCTCTAAAACGCCTCATAAATAGGGAGATAAGAAAATAGCAACCAGTATTACAACATGCCTTCACCGTTCATTGTGGAAGCCCAAATGACCGGACATAAAGGCTGAGCTGGAGACGAGGGCACCTTCTTTCTCTCCCTAATTCACTCTACAGTACAAAAGCTTTCAAATATTTCTTCCCCAGACACAAAAAGGCAAAAGCAGCTGCTAACGCAGGCTGTTATTCTGGAGGCTGCTAATACAAATCAGTAAGAAATGTATAGCTCTCACTACTTCTCACGCACAATTGTTGGGATGCAGTCAAATAATTGAGCAATAAATCAAGTGAGCCAAAAGTCTAAATATCCCTCTGGCTCCCTAAGGCAACTGCACCAGTCTTCATCTTTGTGGTTAATAGCGCTTAACGCTCACCCAAATGACAGGAAGGTGTAATCTCCCGATGGAAGTCAAGGATTTCCCAAGCAATTCTCACAGGTATGTGCAAGGCCACTACTTATATATAGAAGGCTGTGGGGAGAAGGGCTCTTTCTTGCTTATTTTGACAGCTTGAAAAAATTCTTACTGGAAGAAAAAATACAGCTCTGAAATTGTTGGATTGAACCATGTACATCACTACATGATGTTATGATATGGAATACTGATAACAAAAATCATAAAACCATGACAAACCTTTAAACAGTACAGGATTTTGTAGTGATTTCCAGATTCTAATCATGATTTCCAGTCCACCCACCTCCAAAACAAAACGGTAAGATGTGAATTGTACCATTATAAGGTAAGCCCCTTATAAATAAGGGATGGATAGAGAAAAAAAGACACTGTAAATTGGTGCACCACAGGAACAGACAAGACACACTGACTTCTGTGTGGTGCTGAAGAACAGAATCACAGAATCATACAGAATCACAGAAGGATTAGGCATGTAAGCACTAGCAGGCTAATATCTGGGTAAAAAGTCTTAAAATTAAATTGGAGGTGACATATTTCAGTACTGGTTCCACTCCTGAGCTGAAGCTGCAATGCCATGACCATGAAAAGCACCCTGGGTCTGATGGGCACAAACCTCACCTGTAACTCAGACTGCCACACAATCATATTTCTGACAAAATAGCCCAGCACGCAAAGCAGGGTTTGTATTGCCTTTACACCAAGCATGGGAGGCTCCCTGCCTGTGCCTTTTGAGCAGCCCTGAGCCCATGGTGGTAGGCACCAGGTACCCCAGGGTTGTCCCAGGTGCCCGCAGGACAGTGTTGTCCAACAGCAGCCAGGGGACGGTGGCCAGCATTTGTAGAATGATGCAGCCAACGCTGCATGCTTACCTTGGCTGTGGCTTTTTGCTTTTTACTCTTCATTCAATATGTGTTACCAAAATTCTCTATGGCCAGTAATCAGAGGAGGCTTTTCTATTATGTTTCCTCATCACTGGGAATGGCAGACGACAAGACTCTGTGATGGAGATGCTCCCCCATCTCAACATCTGCATGGCTGCAGCTGCTTTGGTGCTCTCCTCCTCCTCAGT
The DNA here is from genome assembly GCF_002078875.1 of Numida meleagris. Classification (NCBI taxonomy): domain Eukaryota; kingdom Metazoa; phylum Chordata; class Aves; order Galliformes; family Numididae; genus Numida; species Numida meleagris. The sequence goes on along the minus strand of NC_034410.1, from coordinate 105,830,531 downwards.
TCAGTAACAGGCATCTCCTAGAAGGAGTCCAGTGGAGGGCCACAGAAATGACAAAGGTCCTGTAGTATCTCTCGTATGAGGAAGGGCTGAGTAACTTGGGTCTGTTCAGCCGGAGAAAAGAAGACTGAGTGGGGATCTGATAAATGGTTATAAATATCTAAAGGGAGTTAGGAGGCATATAGATGAGGCCAGGCTCTTCTCGGTGGTGCACAGAGATAGGACAAGAAGTAATGGCCTAAAACTTGTACATAGGAAGTTCCATACTAACATACGGGAGAACTTTTTTACAGTAAGAGAGACGGAGCACTGGAAGAAGTTGCCCAGAGAGGTCGTGCAGTCTCTTTCCATGGAGATATTCAAGACCCGTCTGGACACCTGCCTGTGTGACCTACTGTAGGGTACCTGCTTTAGTAGGAGGGGTTGGACTCAATGATGTCTTGAAGTCTCTTCCAACCCCTGTGATTCTGTGCAATTCTGTCCTCCCACTAGCTGTCAGCTGTGCAATATTAGAGGTGCACTTACATCAAATGTGTACTTCAAGGTCCAACTTTGCTCAGCCAAATCTAAGCAGTCATGTTTGCGTCACGACCAGGAGGCAGATACCAATACCAAATGTGAGTTTCACGTTCCAGACCTTCCTTTCTGCGATGCTGATGTACTTCACACTGATCTGCTGCACTGCCCTTATTTCCTTGCTGCCAGTTTTTCCTGTTAAGCACAGATCCACATTCACAAATAGCTAGGGCTGAAAGGATCAGCTGCATGCGCTGAGAAGCTGTGGATGCCAGTGGGAAGGTCCCACTTGTCTCACTGTCACACAGGTTCTTCTCTCCTCTACCCTCACCTCTCAGATGGGTGTGGAATATCTGTCTTCTTCACACATGGCTTTGAGCAACTTCCAGTCTAGACAAGGTGGACTGTGGAAACTTCCAGTGCAGATAAGAGTTTCCCTTGTAAACAAAATACTTTCTCTCCCATAAAATCAAAACAAGGCCCTCTCTCACCCAGCCTGTTTATTCTAGGCAATAATTTCAACACTGGAAACTCACTGAGTTTAACTGTATTTTGCTGGAGGGAGAAAATGGAGAGGAAAAGTGCCACTCACAACCCAGATCAATGGGCCTGACTAAGGGTTCAAAGCTTGGGGATGTTTGTAACACCATCTGATCATACAGTAATGCTGTTAAATGCAGAGACCTCAATGGAGAGACCTCAGGAAGTCCTCAAGCCATGGAAATCCTCCGCACTGGGAAAATATTTTGAATTAGTGTCAGCACGTTACCCAACCCTGGTACCTCTGCTGGATCCCCATGCAGCATCCCATGGCTTTGTGCAAGCTCTTAAGCTTACACAGGGCATTGCTATACGCGGATCTCGTCTGGCAGCAGAATTGGCCTAGGGCTGTCCCAGCAGCCAAGCACATAAATTGCGGTAACCTCTGGCATGAGCTGGGATAAGGGGACTGTGCCGAGAAGGGATCTGCCACAGCTTTTCTCTCCACTCTCACTCTGAGGGCACAACTCCTGTCTCGGGATGCTCCCTCGGCTGCTGGCGGCCATCATGCAGCCCAAGCAGGTCCAGGCTGTTCAGCCTGACAGATTTCCCTGCAGACTAGAAAAGCAAATCCTTTCTTTCCCCTTGCCAAGTGACTTCTTGTTCTCTTTGTTTTAAAGAGAAAAGGAATTCTTGTTTTTCCACTGAATAAGATACCTGGTATTTGGCAGCTACGTGTTTGTTCTGGGAGAAGCAGAAAGGGCTCAGTGTAAGCTTACTATGCTTTAGCACAAATGAAAATACAAAGGATGCCTCTTCAAAAGCTGTGCACAGAACAGCCAACGCTTGTATGTAGTAGGATGTGTTTTCCAAGGAGGCAGTGTCTATTGTGGCTGCTAGGAGGCCCATCAGCTAAGGTATGAAATCAGAATTATTTTTAGAAAAAATACAGGCTGGTGGAGGAGGCAGCATGCGTTCAGAGATGCAAAAGATGTTCTTGGCTATGGATCTGGTCTCCTCGGGGCTTAAAGGATATGGCTGTAACAAGACCTTTTTGTGCACAAAAACAGGAAGAAATCTGGCTCAGCCTACAGCCTTATTTTCCAAAGCATTCTCCTCTTCTCCTTCTATGGTCCAGTTTGATAGTCTGTTCAGTGAGCTGCTCACGCACTGTTCCCTTGGATTTAGAAGCAGAGACTCAAGCAATATTAATTTTTAAAACTAATTTGCACTTTTTAGGCACCAGCTGGTGGACATCCTAGCAGTTCTGCCTCCCAGTCTCAAACCTTCTTTCTCAGAAGGAAAATTTTCTCATCTGTCTTTTGATAGGGAAACCTTCTTTACCTAATTTTTAAGAGATGCACACTGACAGAGTCTCTGCTGTGTGATCCCACTCACACAAATAGGAAAAAAACTGGGATAAGCTAGTAAGCCAGGCAATTATGCACTGCCACTAACAGCTACCTTACAGTCCCCAAATCAGTTCTGTACAACCCTGAAAGCCCTTCTTGCTGTCCACCCAGGAGATGCCAAGACTGTAAGAAGCAGGCTTCTGCATTACAGAGAGCTGACATTTAACTTGAAGGTAATGCACCAGTATCTAGTCCCTGCTTCTAGATTAAAGGTGAATGGATTATAAACTGTGTGGCTTGGGAACTAATTTTGGACACTGAAAGACTGAAGTTTCTTACTATCAGAACAACTACCTATTTTCATTGTAGGGTGAGAAGTGAGCTTTCAGGATTACCTCAGAAGGCTAATTTGCATCAGATTTCTGTTGTAAAGTTGGCTCAGACAGTTTAGACAGCCCAGCCGACACCGAAGGTTTCCCAAATCTGAACCTGTATGGTGGCCACATTTAAAAAGATCTGGTCACTGCCTGTCCACCATAGCTTGGAGCCCATTCAAATTTCCATCCCTCGCTATGCCATTGGTTAAGCCAATAAAAAGTCTTTTTTTCAGGCTTAAATGCTCCTTTCAAAGCTAAACTTGGACATCTCATTTAGACTACAAACAACAGGCTCTGCAAATTCAAGCAACCCTCTTAGAAGTCTGAGATGCTACACCGTCGAGATGTCCTGAAGAGGAACATGCTTGGCCTTCCTCACTGCTGCAAAGTGGCTACACGTTTGGAAATATGTCCTACAGCAAGTTATCTTCACTTTGAAAATACTATTTCCAGTCTCGTCCTGTTTGTTGGTTTGGCACAATTCAATTGCTAACAACGCTTAGAGAAGGGCAAACCCTAAGGAAAATGCAGTCCAAGCAGAAATTTGCAAGTTAAAACCCAGTACTGAAATGCAAAAAGTAACAAACTAAACCAGAGCAAAGTCAAATACAATGTGCTTGCTGTTTCTCTCATATACTTTTTTTCTGGAGTAGTTCAAGTTTTACTGGCCATAGCTTATATGCTATAAAGTCAGAGTAATTCATTGGCATGTGCAAGGCAAATCCTGTTTATCCTTAAAGCTCCTCCAAGTGCCAGAATGTGCTGAAGTCAGACAGCTTTACCTATTGGATGGTTTTTACATAGGTAAGTTACAAACAATAACAAGAGCAAACAATACAGTTTTTATCCTTTACCATGCAAAATCAAGAATAACTTCAACTTCTACATACAGAAGTTGAAGTGGAACTTCGGGTATATGTACCTGACTGTAACAAATCTAGGAGACTGCACCTTAAAATGGATTCAAGGGAAATATCTTGGTGTAAATTACATCTTCTCCTTTCTGGCAACACCTGAAAATAGATCTCTGAGGGGGAGTAAAAACTGGGGTGTCTCATAAAGACGTTGCCCCCAGACTTTTGTTAGTTCAATTTTTCATTCTGGTCTTAACCTACACAGTTCTGGGTTTAATCTAACTGCATTTTCCAATTTTAAGGTAAAATTAAAACTAGTGTTACTTAACTGTATGATTGGCTTTTGGTGCACCGCATGGCAAGAAATCCTGTCTCACATCCACAATACAGTCTCTGATCTCACAGCAGCTTTCTGGGAAATGTCATTTGGGACGCCAGTAGTTGCTAAATTCATTTCGTTTAGCAAGAGTAGCAAGAATTAAAAAAATCATAACAGCATTCCTCAATCTCTGGTCCCTGTGATCAATGTGGTAGCAAGCGTGGGGCGAGTTCCATGTCTGTTTTTTTTTTCCTTCATTTGCAAGCTAGGTCCTGGAGAATATACTGGGCAAATAGAAGGCTTGTGAAGTTTAGTGGGCAGTGGGTCCATGGGCAGTGGGAATAGCAAGTGCTCAGGTAGTCCCCAAGCGGGTAATGCCTGCATGTGCCCGGTCATCCTCTACAGAGCAGGCTAAACCTAGGGCCAAGAAGAGGATTTTTGTATTCAGGTACTGCCTTTAGCCCATCTGCTAAGCCACATCTTTATCTGTTGTCCATGACAAATGTCTAGATGGAAAATCTCAGTAAGTTATTTTAGATGGGGATTTTTTCCTGGCTGCATGGAGAAGATGTACAAGAGTACACAGTAAACATTAAATCAAAAAGCTTTCTTGCTTTTAGACTCTGTATGTTCTCTGCTCTGTTCACTCATCCTTGCTTTGTTTGTGACCTTTAGAAACAATTCAGTTTACAATAGAACAGCACAAGAAGTCACAATTTTACCATTAACTTCCGATTTCACGAAGATTACTTTTCATTCCCATTGCTCCCGCATGCAGAGATCCTCTCGCATTATCTGAAGCACTGCATCCTCCCTGCATGTCTCTTTGCTTTACCCTTTGGCAGGCGAGACGCCCTAAAATAATCTGACGGACGGAAACACAATTGCTTTTACAAGCACAATACTTCATTATGTATTTGTTTTGAAAACAGCTTCCAGAGCCTACAGTATGTCAGCAAAAGCCAAAGAAAGAATGTTGATGCTGTTACAAGGTCAGCCTGTCAGAGACTGTAGGCAGCACTGCTGGCATGCCATCAAGTTATCACCATGGCAAACATGGCAGCTCGCAGGCAATGATTCAGCTGCTCTGACAATACCGAGGCTCCAGCTAAATGTGAAGACGAGTTACTCAAACTGCCTCATACACACATGCACGCACACTACCTTGGGAGTTTCCTGATGTCTGTTTGTGTTTTTGTAAACAAGGCACAGGGTTTAAGAAGGAATAAAAGCAGCACGCTCGGGGCTGACAAACCACAGATAGAGTTCCTTCTTTTCATACATGTATGCTGTGTACATATATGCACACATGTATACAGATATGCGCCTGCATATATATACCTCCTGTTGATTGCATATTACTATAAGCAAGTTTTTCCTTAAGCGGTAGAAATAGTGAAACCTGATTCTCAAAAGTCTTCCTTCCGTTGTATCTAATTTCCAGCTTTCTCCCTCTGTAACACAAGTTCTGCATCTTCAGTGGAGCCAGCCGCGATGACCTTCCCAGCAGTATCAACATGTGCACGGGTGGTTTGGCTCCCACTGCCTGCAGGCTTTAACTGCTGAGCCCTGCTCTCCTGTTGCTACAGGGGGACTTCATTTGGTTTCTTCCCTCCGTTCAGTTTGTCAAGATTCTGATAATAGGAGTTTAATAATTCTTGAAATCTCTGTGTTATGAACTTACATTGTTCTCCTGATAGTATACAATGAATGTTAACATCTGTAATGTTAGCAATTCCATTTAATACTCTTGGAAAATATCCCTTGTTGGGATATATATGCTTATAGGCTACTCATAAAATGCAAGTTCTCTTAAAACTATGACATTTGGCAGGATCTTAGGAAGGGTGCAGAGCTGCTCTGTTAAATGTACAACTTTCACTTGAGTTTTTTTATTGAGTTTTTTTACTTTATGAATACACTGCTTTAATTTTGAGGGTCTAGGAGGACAATTTAAAATAATGAGGAATGAAAAGATGGCTTGAGATAAACTACCTCCAGCAAACATTTCAGGGTTGTTAGGAGACAATGCCAGCAGTTTGCTCTGAAAAGCCTTTTTCTAAGCTGAAGCAAGCTATAAAGTCTATTTTGCTATATGAGGTGTTTTGTTCCAAGTTTTAATGTATTAAAAAAAAAAAAAAAAGCTTTTGTATCCGGGTGTGCCCTGCAGCCCTGTCCTCACTCCATGTTAGGGCAAGAACTGTGCATACATCAGCTCTCTCATCTGCCTGCCTTGGCCTGCACCCAGCAGCCTGCAGCTCTTCCAGAGGAAGGGAAACCAGGCACAGGGAGCTCCCGTGCACCCAACCCAGCCTTACTGGGGCCCTGTGGGGAAGGAAGAAAAATATGCCACCATTTACCACCCAACACATCCTCTAGCAAAAATGCACCAGTCTTTCTGCATGAGGAGATTCTTCCCCAGGAAAGGCCTGGGGTGGCTGCTCACCTGGTAGGGTGATGCATGAGGAAAAGTCAGGACCAGGGCTTGCAGGGTGATGGGCAAGCCCACACAAGAGAGTCACATGGGCTCCAGGGGGACTGTGCTGTCGCCTGGCCCAGAGGCACCTTCCCAAGTAAGGATTCTTTGATTTGTAGCAGAATCATGAATGGACTGAGCAGCCCCTGTGAATATGGTCCCCCCTTGCTCTCACCTCATCATGGCTGTCAAGCTTTGCAGTGGATACACAGACTGCAGCAAGAGGATGCAGAAGCCTGGCTGCTTAGAAAACAGTAGCATTAATGGGTATTTCATAGCAGCCTCTAAAGGGCAGTCCAGGAAGTCCACTAATTTTTCTAAGAAGGGCTGTTAAGAGGGGAACATCAAAAAACACAGTCTTTTGAAACACAAGGGTTTCTTTCTGGAAGTACTTGGGTCTTTGGATGCTTCAGAGCTCTCAAGAGATTAGAACAAATCACTGATGACAATAAGCATCTACATGTATTTACTCAACTGACCACAGAACCATAGAATATCCTGAGCTGGAAAGGGACTCACAAGGGTCATGGAGTCCAGCCTCTGGTTCCACACAGGACAACCCAAACCCAAACCCCATGTCTGAGAGCACTGTCCAATGCTCCTTGAGCTCTGGCACTTGGGGCCATGCCCACTGCCCTGGGCAGCCTGCTCCATGCCCACCGCCCTCTGGTGCAGAGCCTTTCCCTAACTCCCACCTGACCCTCCCCTGACACAGCTCCATGCCGTTCCCTGGGTCCTGTCGCTGTCACCAGAGAGCAGAGCTCAGCACTGCCCCTCCACTCCCTGTGAGGAGCTGCAGCCGCCATGAGCCTTCTCTCAGCCTCCTCTGCTCTGGGCTGAACAAACCAAGGGACCTCAGCCACTCCACACACAACTTGCCCTCCAGACCTTTCACCATCTTTGTAGACCACCTTTGGACCCTCTTTAATAGTTTTATGTCCTTCTTATATTGTGATGCTGAAAACAGCACCAACGTGGCTCACTGCAAGTGTGCATCCTTCACAATCAGAGATCACTCAGCCACACTTTGTCCACCTTATTCATTCCCTACTGTTTGGTGGTTTTGGTTCTCAGGATCAGAACAGGCCAAAGATGAGCACATGACATCCAGGCTCAGTGCTGGTCTGCCTGCCTTCACCCACGACATTAGGTCTGCACATCCCCACAGCTCACAGCACTGGCTGCAGGGAGGCCTCCATTTGGTCACACATAAAAGCCCCACAGGGAGTTCCACATTCACCTGTTTTTCCCAAGGAGAAATTATCACCTTCTTCCCTTTCAAAAAGACGCTTGTCCAGAGAATATTAGTGGAAAATAAAAAACAGAAGCCATGTTCCAGTGCTGTATGATTACAGAGAGGAAAGATAAATTTACTTCCACTGTGTACAATGGACGCCATCAGAGCTGGAAGAAATGGGGAACAGTTAGCCCATTAGGGGGCTACATAAAAAGCACGAGAGAAGAGAGGTGAGGCAGGCAGTGTTTTCAAAATGAGAACGCACATATGGATGCAGGAGTCTAATTTTAATCATCCACGTATGAAATCCTTGGCCCGGCTCCCAGTCTCCTTGGAGTGGGAGCAGTTGTTCAGGATTCCCTTTCTTGGCAGGTGTGCAGCCAGCTCCTGCTCCTCCTCTGCAGAGTCTGAGCACACACCAACTCCTGCAGGGCACAGCCCAGAGCAGGGACTCGCCACGTGGCAGAGCAGTGACAGTCCGTCTCTGACATCTGACATCAAAAAGAGGCATTGATCAGCTACCTCTGCTTCCTCCTCTGTGGGTGTGCCTCGTGCCACCACCTGGCAGTCAGGTCTGGGTTCCCCATCACCCTGCTTAGCACGAGGATGCAAGTTTCTTTAGGAGGGCAGCAAGTAATCGCTGCCCTCCTAAAGGTGATCTGTAATCTAGGGAAGAGCCTGAGAGGTATAGCTTCTTCCTTGTTGGCGTTGCCATATACTGCCTTTACTCAAGCAAACTAAGTGCACAAAAATGGCCATTTCTTCTTTTGTATCTCTCATCTGTTTATCCCAGCCATGCTGTTCAACAAGAGCTGCAATGCCAGGCCACTGTTATTATTCTTAGAGGTCTTAAGCCTTAAAATAAAAACAGCCCATGCCATAGCTAGGGGAAAAGGCACTATAGATAACTTGGAATTACACTGCCCAGATGCAGAGCTTCTCCTTTTGCTAGCATTAGGAATCAGACTGAAGACTGGTAGAAATGCATTTTCTAAAAATTAATAATCACCGACTTCCCGCTTTATTTTTTACCACACGCTTAGCAGGCTGTCTTACCCACTCAGGAAGATCACAGCTCTCATTTTGTTGCTGCTGGCAGTGCTCTGCTACTTCACAGAAGAGAAGAGAGGGAAATAAAAGCAGTCTTGCAGGAAGGTTAAAGATGCATCAGAAGCACTCGTTGACCCCAGAGTGCTACTATTGACCAGCAACATCTTGCAAGCCCGTTCATTACCCAACTGCTGGAAAACGAAGTATAATAAATAATTCATTGATTTTCAGTAACCGAAAGCATGAGCGATGGTACTGAAGTTCAGAGAACAGGGAGGAGGGAGGAGGAAAGGAATCTTTTTCAGAACTAACCATAAATGAATAGTTTATCCCATCTCTGCATAGAGATTTAAGGCCTGGTCCAGCAATACTATTAAAGTCCCAGACGAAAATATTCCTTTAGAAAAATTTAAGTAAACACACTATATATAGCTTAATGGGAGCCAAAATCAAAGCAAATGGCACCACAAGCAAGTTCACAATAAAAATGTGAAAATGCTTATGACTTCCTGAGAGCAAAATGCAGGCGGCTATACACTATGAATCGCAAATCGCTGCCAGCAGCAAAGTGTTTTAACACTCTAGAGTTTGGAATCAGTTCTACTTAAAATTTTATAGTGAAAACCAATTTCAATAACATCCTTTTTACATTTTCAGAGGTAGAAAAGTCTTGGGCTAACCAGCTCCAAGACTGTAGATCCTGCTTTAGTGAGAACACTTTCAGAGACAAAACAGAAAGGAACATTAAATACCTCTTCCCTCACAAGCTAAAAATAAAGCATGTGAATGCCTGCTTCCTTTCAAGAAGCTATTACAAGACAACAAACAATTACCTGAGACAGGGTTTCACTGGTTTGTGCTACAACCCATCGTTCCCTCTCATTTAATTTCTGTCCTTGGCAATTGTTACAGAAAGCTCAAAAGAAGATTGGCCTAGACTTTAATCCCTTGTGGAAAAACATGATACCTCTTAGCTCGACAAATAACTAGCCACACTATTGCTCAGCCCTGATAGCCCCAAGGGGACAGATCTGGCTCCCGGGCTGCTTGGGGTGCCAGTGGAGTGGGCAGTAGGTTCAGGAGGCAGAGGTGGTACAGAGCTCTGGGGAGACAGAGCCTCTGCCCTTCATGATGTGCAGTATCAGAAGCCTTCTGTGGCCAAATGCCAGTCAGAGATGATTTTGCTATATCACCTATTTTGGCTCTTTAAAGAACAATACCAAGAGAAAACGCTCAATTACAAAAAACTTTTATCTGCGTTTTTTGAAGATGTCATATTTTTATCAGTTAATTCAGCTTTTCACTCTGAATATGCAACTACTCTGCCCATTGCACCCCAAGATCAAGTACTTGAGCACATAAAGAGCAGTGCTTGAACCCCAAACTCAACAGCTTTTGTATCAGTCTATAAATAACCTTTAAAATTGATGTTAAAAACAAGCAAAGAAATTATTTTCATTTCCAACTGGATAAGACTTCAAGAAGATATTTCATTAGACCTCAATGCTTTACTACTTATCAGTAGCAACAAGTAGTAGTAATAGTAATAATACAATAATTCTTCAAGTTTACTTGCCATAACTTGACAACTACATGCAAATGAGAGTATAAGATATTCACCTCCTCTACATTCTCAGTAATTACTTTGTAGCCAACTTTCAGCTTTTTTCCTTGTGCATCAGAAAAACTAAGAATTTCATCACCTATCAAAGGAGTTTTCTGTGAGGAATTTCCTCACTGACAACTTCAGTTATAGAACCTAAGTATTTACAGGACTGTTGTGGAGAACAAGAGAAAAATGAAATAACCTACAGTGCTATGGGTACCCTCACAGTTATGACTACACAGACAAATAAAATGCACTAACTTATTTAAAGAAACCATTTTTTCCTTTCTAGTTTTCAGAATAGTCTCATGCTCTTTAACGGAGTCCAGATATATCTCCAAATTACATAATTGCTAGTCATTAGTATGTCCAGTGGTGTCTCATCTGAGCCTAAATGATGAGACAAAGAATCTAAGAATGAATTGAGCTTTGCAAAAATCCTAAATGCAGTTCCTTGCCCCAAATTATTTACTCCTCAAGGGCTAATTAACTACTTTCTTAAAGAAGATGGAAATTCCATCTGAAAAATCACATTCCCTCATCTCCAAAACAATTAACTTGGATAATTCTGTTGGGGATAGCAGCAGAAATAACACATTTTTTATCACAGTGAGCATCTCAATCAGAAGAACATCCATACATTTTTCCAGACTGAGCTCTTATTCTTGGGTGAGGACTTTGGTTCCCACACGTTTGGCCTTACAACAGTTAGGCAAATTAAGTAATGATCCCAATGCTGTCACAAATAAAATGCTAAGGCTGCCAGCAGGTATGTGGTCAGTAATTTCACGACATGAGACAACAGCAAAAAGCAAGTACAATGTTTAAATACTATTATTTAAACATTAATAATGGTCACAGAGGTCACCCACATTAAATTATGGAAGAGTTTCTTACTGTCTAGGAAAGCCTGGCAATTACACAGAGGTAAGCCAGCCTTCCAAAAAAAAACAGCCCGGGTAATTGTCCAGTGACTTGGGTTCAATACAGTGGAGCAGAAGAGGTGAAACCTGGTGAGTTGGTTACTAGCTGCAGTCATCAGAGACAAAACTTAGCAAGATAATCCCTCCCCTCTAAGAGCATCGAGTACAACACAGAAACCAGTCTCTTCCCTCTAGACTTTCTACTGAAAAAAAAACAAGGGCTAGAAATAACATTCCAGAGGAAATGTCTTTTTCTTTTTCTGAACTCTATTTTAAAGTAAGCAGAAAGCACTGCTTCATTTCCTAGGACCCAGAAGGCCTTTTCCTACAGTTAATATGACTTGTTAAAACCACCAGTGAGGTGGGTTGCTGTGTGATGTCCAAGTCTTCCACCACCAGTTAACCCACATGGCCTCACACTGCGGCCTGGGAACACAGATGTAGTCTCCTACTGAGACAAATTCACCCTGAATGCCTGGAGTGGGACTGAAGAGATTTTGATTTTTAATCAAGCTTCCTGGTAAATATAAACAATAGAAAAGTTGAGCAACATAGTCCAGTAGTTAGCGTTTAGGTGGCAACTATTATGGGAACTGGTGCAGTCTCGTGGAGACAGCAACTGGATCACAGACCGGTTGAGATTGGAAGGGACCTCTGGAGGTCCAACGTCTGCTCAGCCCAGGATAGCTAGAGCTGCTTGGCCAGGATCATGGGTGCCCTAACAAGGAACAGCTCAGCTCTTTCTAGCATGATAGTTAAAACTAAATCTAAAACAGTGTTTTCAGGGTAAAGTTTAAAAAAAGGGAATTTGTAAGTGCTAAGACAAATATCAACATAAAAAGAAAAGAAGAGTAAAACTGATCATCAACTGATCATTGTTTTTTTTAGTAAAACAACTATGTCATAGTGCTGCATAGTGTTCTGCTATGTAGACATGCATGGATGCAACAAAAATCTGAAATATGAATTCTGCTGTGAAAAAAATGTTGTTATTGAAGTTAAAGAAACAGTTGAACCACAAAGAATCCAGGAAACAGAGCAGTCTATTTAGAGCATAAACCACATTTTGTTTACTGCTTAGGATGAATTCATCATGCAAACAGTCCAAAGTGAAATGCAGAGGCCAGATACATTCTACTTCCATATTAGGCTGTCCTGAGTCCTGAGCTGGATTCAACTGTTCTGCTTTGCCTGTGACTTGAAAATTCCAGTGATGGCATTTGACATGCAGCATCACCACAATCAAAACATCTTAAAAAGGTGTTTGAACACACCAGGGTGGGACTAGCTATGGAAGCACAAAACTAGGAACACAAAACTGGAACCAAATGCTCCCACATTAAAAGACAGAGGGAGGATGCGGGGAAGGACTCCTGTCTCTAATAAAAACACAAATGTTTATGAATTAAACAAGAAACTTTAGCCAAAAGCATAAGTCTAAACTATACATCAAATGAAATTTATGTTTTATACTAAGGAAACTACAGAAGTAGCCCGCTTACTCAGCATGTAATTTATTTCTAAGAAAAAAAATGAATCCACCTCCCTAAATGTTTATTGTTATTATCAGACTACAGCGTTCATCAGTTTCAGCTGGCCTGTGCAGAAGTGGTCTGCCTCTGGATGCTGTGATTAACTGTAGTGAATCAGGTAGAAACAGCAAGATGGGTGGCTGTACCATATTTAAGCTTTTCCATGGTGGTATTATTATTACGATATTTAAATGCAATTTAAATATTTCAGGCAGGCTGAAATCAAACGCAGCATCGGCAATGTGCAGCAGCACACTGACTACACGTGAGGCCCAGCAGACACGCTTTTCTGTATCCAACGCTGAGACTTCCCCACAAATATTATCATTGATTCTGAAAGCAAATTTTCAACATCTCTTGAACATCCCTGTTGCTAGCAAGATCCTGCCCAGCAAAAGACAAGATGTGGAACTGGGCTCTGGAGCTTCCCAGGAAGATTTGGTCCAGCTGAACTAGGGAGCTGCTAAGGAGGCAGCTTGCCCAGAGTTACTGAATAATCTGCTACGGTCTGCAACAGGGTTCACAACAGATGTGTCAAACATGGCAGCGAGTGACAGAAACCAAGTCTCTGCCTTTCATTCATTTGGTCCTATCTCCTGATAAGACCGCGTTTACATCAGTGAGAGAAACCAGAGAAGGGAACACTCCGGGTACCAGAACCACCGCCTACACCACTGAAGCATTAAAGCAGTCCCCGGAGCAGTCTTTGGTCCTAAACAACCCTCTTTCTTCCAAAGAGCTTCTGCACACAGTTTGGGAGTGTGCACAGGCCAGAGACAACTCAGCAAGCTGCCTGCTTGTAGCCACCCTGCTCTGGAGACTGAGCGTAAGATCATAGGCAGGGGCCAGAGGCACCTGGACCGCAGAGATGATAAAGGACCAGGAGCATCTCCATTATGAGCAAAGGCTGAGTAATCTAGGTCTGTTCAGCCTGGGGAAAAGAAGACTGAGGGAAGATCTGATTCATGTTCATAAATATCTAAAGGGAGGTGGGAGGCAAGTGGATGAGACCAGGCTGTACTTGGAGGTGTGTGACAGGACAAGGGGCAATGGCCTAAAACTTGAACATAGGTAGTTCCATACAAACATGGAGAGAAACTTCTTCATAGTAAGGATGATGGAGCACTGGAACAGGTTGCCCAGAGAGGTCGTGGAGTCTCCTTCTATGGACATATTCAAGACTCATCTGGATGCCTACCTGTGTGACCTATTGTAGGATACGTGCTTTAGCAGGGGCGTTGGACTCAATGATCTCTTGTGGTCCCTTCCAACCCCCATGCTTCTGTGATTCTGTGATCTCTGCAGCACATGCACTATTGGAAGAGGTGCAGCCCCAGGGCCTCCATCAGTGAGCTGTTAAATGCAGCAAGCTCCTTAACCTCTTCAGCTAGATGTATTGATCTGCGTGCTAGAGCTCCTTTCAAATAATGGAAGGACAATACACTGCAGAGAAAAGCTCATGTCTAAAATCAGTCTTTTCCCTTTCAAATTATAATAATAATGGTAATAATGATAAATCCCAGGTCAGACGATTTACCTGATTTACCCGAAAGATTTGCCACTTCCCTTGCACTCCTGAAAGAATGTTCTCCATAACCACAAGTGAGAAGCCTGACAGAGGTTCAGCAGACCTAAGATTACACTGATAAAGATCATACCCTTTAAACTCACCGTTTCAGTGCCAATTCTTTAAAACTGAAATGAGCAACAGTGCGTTCTCAGCAGCCAGAATCTGACACCATCAGTGCAAACTCTGGCCAACTTTCCCAGAAATGACCCTAGGCCAGGAGCAAGAAGCAAAGATAAGGTGCATACCTGCCCAAGGAATTGTCATCCTCTGGAGTATGCACAAGAAAAACAGAACTCTCTGGCAAGCATAGACAGTGGGTAAACAGAACTGGTAAAAAGCTGTACCCCATAAAAACTGCTTCAGCTTTAATAGTTTCTGTAAGAATCAGCATTTTAAGTTCAAGTATTCCTAGCTCCAAATCGAGGTTATTAAATGAATAGAGGCAGAAGAAAAACACAGGGAGAGCATGAAAATGAAGACCCTCTCGAAAAGCCTACCTTGTGTTCCTGAGTGTAGGAGAACTAACAGCAGCACACTCCTCTAGCTAGAAAGAAAAACCTCAAACAAGACCTCATTTCTCAAAGCAGTACCCCTTGTTTACGCTGTGCTGTGGATTAACTGATGACATTAGTGATGGCCTGTATTGTGAATAAGTTGTAACCATTCCGTTATTCCGTGCCTACAAGGGAGCGGTTTTTCTGCTCTGCTGCGTAAGGTGAGGATCCGTGGGACGAGAGGTATATCTTGTGGTATCACGTATCCTCTGAACTACAAATGTCATCTGAGAGCGGTAGTTTCACTACTTCAGCACTCAGCCAGAGGCAAAGTTTCATCTCCAAAGCTATGTTTCATGTTAGTAGAGTGAGACCACTTGAGCTGACATCCTAAATCAATTTCCCAGCTGATCTAGCTCAATGATTTTGTTTAAATCAGAGGGTAACTGTCACAGATGTTACTAGCGATTACACAGCCAGGATTTTAAACCTTTTTGGAATGTAGGCTTTTTTTTTTTTTTCTCTTTTCGCCTTTCTTTCTACCCCATTCTCACACAGAAACCTGAATTTTGTCCACAAAGAGCACTGAGGTAGCTTTCCAGGCTGCTCAGAAGGCCACACAAGGCGTTTCTGGTCTCCTAAGTGGCACTGGGCCTCTCATCAGAGCACTGGCCCAGCATGGAGCTGGCACGCCTTCACCCACCCACTGCCTCCTGTCATGGGCGTGGAGAGACTTGACTCCCTGATGCTCCTTCAGTAACTCTCATTCCCTTGTCTGACGCTGATACATGGGGCTGTATTTCAGGCAGCAAAGCAACTGTGAAGAGTCCATTCTTGTCCCGGTGGCAACATCAGGTTTGGGGTGAGTGCTGGCAGCCCCAGCAGCAGAAAAGGCGACTGGCACACTGCCTGGTTCCTATAAACAAAAAACACTTGCAATAGCAATACAAGCTCACAGCACTTGTGTCTGCACATCAGCTGTGGCTCCCCTTCAGTTCAGCATCTTTGTCCTTCCTAACCAGTCCTTACCAGATACTCTCCCATCTTAATTAGAATATTTGTATCTGAGCAGCTGGCTATCCGTTTATTCAAGAATGAAAGCCCAGAGCATATTTAAATAATGACTGAGTTCGGTATAGCTTTCTCTACCCCTCAATATGTCGTTACACCGAGGCCCGTGGTTTACTACACAAATTACAGTGTACATAAATATTGAGTGTTACTCTGAAGAAGTCAGGAAGGCAGCTTTTGTCTGGAGCAAATTGTTGGGATGTGGGCTATCTTCCTTTTATTTGTCTCCAAACATGCATTTGCCCATAGCGGGAAAGTCGGCCTTGCAATAATGAAAGGCTGTGCCTTTAGTACACCATCTAACTATGGATTTTTGTTTAGTTTTCCTTTTGATGAAGTATTTATTCATTTTGGAAAGTGTTTGTCGAGGTAGAATCACTGAGATGTATCTGTACCCTCTCCACATTCCTGACGCCTGGGCTACAATATTTTGCATTGAGCAGTCAAGAAGTACAAGGCCCAGGGAGGTGAAGGGCAGGAGAGGTGAGCACCAAAAATCTTGCAACAGAAATCAGAAAAATTCCCTAGCCTGCTTATTTCCTCTCTGCAAGACAGCACCACTCCCAGTTGCCAGAATTTTGTTCATCTTTTCAAGACTAACAGGTCGGTTTTGTAAAAAAAACAATATTTCTTGCAAACTTTGACTCTTACCTATCCTTACGCCACTGCTACGAGAGGGGAAACTGGAGCAGCTGCGATGAGTCTGAATGCAAGAAAGGGCTATATAAACAAGATCTTTTGAAGGGAAAACTATCTCTCAGCATTATAAACTGCAAAATTATTTTCCACAATAGAGAATTTATTTAGGCAGACCTAAGAGGATTGGGGGAATCATTAGAGAAGTGCTATGTAGTTTAGAAAAAAATTAACTCTTTGCTCCTCTCCTCATGCAACTTTCACATTGTTCTCATGCAAATCTATTCATAGGGATAAAATACGGTAAGCATGGGGCATTTAATAAACAAACTGGAAATAATCTTCATCTGACTAGAGTGAACAAACAGAAATTCAATCAAAAGTTTTTTCCTGAAGGGAGATCACTAAAGAAGTACAAAAAATAAATACAGAGCAGAGATGTGCTCCTAACATGAGGCATAACGATGACAGGAGGATTATTTTCTTCTCAATACTGGCCAATATTCTGTAACCAAGGTTTCAAATTGCTCATGTATTTGTTTTCATTGTGTTTGGCTTTTTTTCCCTGTGAGATCTGTTTAACCAATGCTTGGCAGTATGGTAGAAACCTAGAAGTTTTGAAAAGCAGTTCTTCATAAACCAACACTGAAATGAACTCTGACCCTTTCTCTCTCCTGAGACTGTACTGCCCGGGAATAGGAACGATCCTTTGCCCTCCTCCATCCGTTGCACAGCATAGCCCCATCCTGCCCTGCAACTGCTCCCTTCCAGGCTATGCGGTCCTCAGTGTGCTACACCTACCTCATGGGGTAATATGTGAAGCTTGTAAGCACTCCGAGATCTTGGGTTGGAGCTGTTCTCAATGCCACATTATATACAGTAATTATTCCAGAGGAATTAGGTAACAAGAATGTTATGTTTGCTTGGTTCAGCAGCCTCTGCATTTAAGAGCTGTGAGATGCCAAAGTTCAGGTTGCACATTGCGTCATCCTCTCCATGTGTAAGATCTATAGATGCAATCTTCAACTCCTCATCTCCTGGTTGAGCAGCTCTCTGTCTCCCTAAGCCACATGAAGACAAATGCAGCAGAAAATCTGCCAGGTGGTCATGGACTCACAAGTGCTTTGGGTGCTAGAAGAAGGGACAGAGGCTCCCCAGCCTGTGCGGAGGAGCTAGATCTGTCAAAGATCTTCATCTTCACCAGTTCTCAGCATGCGTGAGTTTCATCGCCTTAAGGGCTAGTATACAGGCCAAACATGGGCACATTTGCACAAACCACAGAAATGCTCCTCACACAAAGGTCAAGGGGTCAGTCTACTGAAGTTTACATCCTTGCTCCAAAGTACAGGAATACTGAAGCATACCAAAGACTGTATCTGAGGTTCTCTTTTAACATGAAAAAAAACCTTATTTTTACGCTAGCTTTGTTCTCAGTCTTACTGAATCACTTAAGCTGAAATATTCCAAAAATACTCAAGCTGAGGAAAGCAGCTGCCCTGAAAAAATTCATCTCAAATGTTAAAAGTTTCAAGAACACCCTGAAAAACAGGGTACTACAATGTGAGCTGCTGGGCAACCTTCCTAATTGGCAGTGCTATTACATACTTAGGACTTTATGTGTTTTGTTTATCACAGACAATATTATCAACTGCCCTCCAGTCAGCTGATAATACACAGAAAAATAAAGAGAAGAAGGGAAGCTCAAAGGCGGCAGAGCTGCCAGCTGAACTCAAACGTGTCCAGAAGAACTGTCTTGTGGCCAGTCTGGGCTGTGAGAGACAAAGAAGGATAGTTTGTCTATCTGTCACGCCCTTTCAAAGTTATATGAAACACATGCCCACACATATCATACCCACACAGAGGCCTTTCGCAGCATGAATAGCCTTTGCCTCTCCCAAGGTCATGTGCCTGAAGGCCACGGCGAGCCAAACGCGCCACCTAAACATGAGTGGAGCCACCCAGGCTGTTACGGTAAAATTATCAGTCATATTTCTGCAGATGAAAAAGAAATCTGAGATGTGTGCTAGTATTAGATGCAAGAAAGAGGATACCCAGATAAGTAGCATGCAATTCTATTTGCGTGCCAAAACGAAATCTGGAGCAGGTTTTACACAAACCAACCTTCAGAGAAAGAGGAGCAAAACAGAACCTTCTTCAGAGGCAGCAAAGGAGCATTTCCAGAGCCAAGCAGTGACAGCATAGTCAGTACTACGGCTCAGCTCTGCCTGTTGACTACCAGGAACCCCCTAGAATGTTTAACTGTTCATTGTGTAATAATGTATCTTCAGTTTAGGCATGGAAAGACTAGATTTAGAATTGCAATAATGCATTTAACTTGTGAGGGTCAGAAAGTTAAGCCGTAAAGTTCTCATGTCAGGTCAAAAGAACTGGAACACCAGAAACTCTTCACTTCATGATGAATCATAGATAGATAGAGCTGTCATTTGGAAGATGATATTGTGAACATTTTGCTCAATAATCATTCTGATATAGGACGCTGCTTTACATTTGTAAGTGGGTTTTTGCACCTCTTACCTTTAATAATGTGTGATCCTATCTTAGGACTGTCATACTAATATGAAGTGACACTTTTTTACCAAGGGTTCAATGTTCAGTTGACCTTCCATTCTGCCCTGGACAGGTCAATGAACAGGACTATCAATTCTGTAATAACCAGTTGAATTTTACTTGTAATAAGATTTCCAGTAGAGATTACTTTCTGAGTAATTCTACTCATCAATTTTCTACAGGGTCAGGAGAACCACTGCTGTTCCAGATCATGAATTGCATGACAGCATAAAACGAGGGCAAATTACAAGTACAATATTTAATAAATAAAAGACAAAAGATAAGGAGTCTGTTTTTAGTAGCCAGGTGAGCTGCTAGAGCCAGAAAGCAGCCACTGACAGCAAGACAGGACAGACTTGGTAAAGATAGTTACCCCGTAACAATGTGATTCCTGTGTAAGGTTTCCGTGGATTTCATTCAGAGATACAGCTGCACAGCATCTCCAAAAATCAGACACAAATGGTAACACTACATTCAAAGCTCTGAAAGCTTTATGTGTGCAATGCAGCCTCCACTACTGCTCTATTTCTAGAGCATGAAATGGGGTTATTTTATGAATGAAGTTATGAATGAATGGGCATCCTTTCCCCAAAACCCATCAGGAAAGCAGACAACAGGGCGTCAGGAAGGTGTGGGTTTCTTTCCTTAACCCCTCAGACAGGAGTGCTGCCTGCTGGGTGAGAAGAGGAAACACGCTTCTTCTGTCATCTCCCATCAATCACAGAGGCTGTGAGGGGCACTCAAGTGCAGCACCTTGCTCTATGGAGGGGTCATAGAGAAGGGAGATGCAGAGGAATCTCTACAGATCTATCCGGATGCACAGAGCACAAACCAGCTGGGTTTCTGGCCACAGAATGAGGCCCGGGTAACTACCGGAGCCAAAGAACACCTGGCTTAAATGGTAAAGTTCTCATGGTGTTGTACTTGCTAGTCATGGGATGGTTCTAGCAAAGTTTCACTATGCAAATCTCAATAGGGTAACTCAGATTTAAATATATCTGCTGCTCTAAATACTGCTACAGGCATCACAACTGATGTGTTTTCCAGTGGGAAAGGATTTAGGTGAGAACCAGCTACTCATTAAACAGACTTTTCTTCCAAAGAGAACTGCAATGTCTTTTGCTCAAACTTTAGCACTTTAGATAGAAGATAATTTACAAGTGGTAGATGTGTTATCTCCTGCTGCTTTTGCCACTTTCTCCAGTTTCAGGAAAACCCCACTCTTTATTTAAAAGCTAAATAATCAGGCGTGGCTATTCATCCCCAAACCACCTCTCTTTTCTGATTTTTTTCCTAAATCAATACAAGAATTTAAAGTGACCCAAAGTGACCCAGGCTGTAACCTACATTCTATCAATGCAGAGCTTTAAACATTCTTTAAAATAACCACAGTCCCTTGTACAGTCACCACTCCAAAGCCAGGAGCTTAGGACAAGACCAGGGAAGCAGAAGGGTGCTCTGCACCAATGCCTGGTGGTGAGGGGTCTTTTAAAAATAACAACAGTAATAACCTTGGTCAGAGTCAGACTAGACCCCGCTAGCCTCAAACTCCAAAAAGTGCTGCAAAGCTCTCTTGTCTCATTCCCTGCGTGGCACTTGTGCCAAGTGCAGGTGGTGGGACATTCATGGGCTACACGGATATACCAAGCTTCTCCGCTTTCCGAGCTGCTTCCTGGAGGCTTGCTGTCAGCTCCAGCAGCTGCTGGGGCTTCACGTGGTGCTAACAGAGCTCCTCAGCTTGGCGTTGGCATTGGAGTACATCCTGCCAGCCCGGGAAAGGACTGCAAAAAAGGAACTGCACAAGGAACTGCCTTCAAATGGGCAATTCAAAGCAAGGTTACTTGAAGCTTTCTACATTCCTTCTGCTTTGTTTTATCAGTGACATTTAGAAATATGTAAGCCTGAAGCCAACCCAAGGGATAACGCCTTCTAAAGGAATGATAGCTCACTTGATTTACCAGAGTTGAGTTCATTTGAGAAACGCCCTTTCAATGACCACAGATCTGCACTGTGAATGTGTCCAGCAGGCAAACTCCTTGCCCACGAGGAGTCCTGTTGAAACAAAACAGCACCAAATGCACTGTGAGCTTCCCTTAAAGAGAAAAGCTTGGAGAAACTGGTCCAAAATATACTATCCCACATGTGTACAGATACATAAACATACACATGAATGTATATACATATATACACCTCCACCAATATACTCAAGAGGCAACTTAACTTGGAGTCACCCAAACTAGTATATTTGAGCTTTTCATTTTCAAATCTGTAACAAGTGTGCTGATGGAAAGTCAAGAAAACTAAAGGAAAAAAAAAAAAAAGATAGGACCATTTCAAAAGCCCATAAACATTTTCCCTGAGAAGGTTTTTCACATAATCTTGGTACTGAATGTACTGTATTAAACGAATTCAGTTAATAGCTGAATCCTTATACATGATTAATGTATTGTATTGCACATAAGTGCTCTCCTGTTTCTAGGAACATCCAGTTGGGTAATATTCTCATTTGTGATTTATATGCATGTTCTTTTATAATTACAGCGAAATAACAGTTTGTGGGGAAGTGGTTTCTAAAAGCATGTCGGGCACTACGGAAGATCAAAGTAAAATAAAACTTACATGGAAGCAAAAAGCATGCATGAATAATAGCATGAGCTTTAACAATGGTCTGAATAAACATGTGTATTCTGAACAGGATGGACTGGATTTTTCATACTAGCAACTGATCACAGAAATCTACATCCAAATGAAAAGGCTGAGTAAAGAAGCTTGCACGTATCACCATGAGCACTGCTTCAAAACTACCCATGTATACGTGCCTGGGTTCCCACAGGCAGCGAGATACTTGCTACAAGAAGTCAGCATGGATTTGTACACGTAGTGTTTGGGATCCTATGAATACAGTAAGCTCAGTAGTAGAACCAACCTCAGCAAATCCTAATACCTAAAGCAGGCAGACTTTATTTCAGGGAGCAGAGGAGCAGCCAGGGCAGCTGAAACAACCTCCAGTCCGTATCCCTGCATCATCAAGAAGCAGAAAACAACTGCAAAATGTGCCAGATGCGGCACATCAGCGTCCAGCCACCTGCTGCCTGAGGGAGGGAGGACACTGAGGCCGTGGCTGGGAAGGACATTTTGCATGGCTCTTTGAAATAAAAGGAAGCACTCTGTGGGCGTAAGGTCAGCAGAGCTTCGAGCAACTTCCAGCAGAACTGCTGCTCTTGTTGCCCTGCAGCCTGGTGGGGATTCCAGGTCATACTGACAGCGTTCCAAGCTACAAAACAAGTGCGTTGCCAGCTCAGCCACCTGCATTTTGAACCAAACTGTTCAGTCGTGGGGCTGTAGCATTTATCTTAGCAAAAGTAAGTCCTGAGTGCAGTGACTGACAAGTGAGCAGCAGCCTTTGTGGAATTACTCAGCCATCTGGACCCCTCACACAACTCACAGTCTAGCTCTCACCTTTCCAGGTATCAGATAAAAATAAAAATGGAAGGGGACAGCCTAAGCCTGACTCAGACGATCGAGGCAATGAGCAAAGTACATCAGAAGAAAAGGTATTTTTCAGAACATTAGACAGCTGGAATAAAAATGGTACTTGTTCAGAATAAAAGACATGCAGGTAAAAAAGCATATTTTATCTACTCAAAGTTTGTTTTTGAATGATTGTACTGAAATACAGTGCTCTGAAGGCAATATCCAAATACCACAATGCTCCTTTGATCCTCAGCTACAAGGATCTTATTTTGCTAAAATAAACTAGAGAAAAAAGAAATCTCTGTGGCTTAAAATGCCCTGAGGATTCTGTATATCCTCTCTGCAGCAACACTAACCTGCAGTGTAATGGGAGAAAAGATACAAAAATAGAAACAAGGGAGATTCAAGACGAACGCCCTTCTTCATTCCCAGGTGAACAAGGCTCAGTGTGCAAATATTTCAGAAGTGTCAGTGCAGGGGAGTGACGGTTATTAAAGCCACTCCCTACCCTCCCTGAAAACACGACCCATCAGATTAAAGAAAGAAAATATTTTTTTCCTGCTATTTATTTTCCTTTCCTTTAGCACTAATCTACTCTTCTGTGAGAGGCAGCGGCAATTCAAAACTTGAAGTGTGAAGGTCATAAACTGAATGAACTCAAAGGCTGAAAACAACAAAAAAAATTACTACCAATCTTAATACACCAGTTTAAAAAGACATAATGACTGTGAATTCTATGCAACTGTCTGTGCAGATGAAGGGCTTCAAGGATGTGAAAATATGAAAGGTTTTCTCTGATTCCAACTGTAGTAAAATCTATAATGCCTGGTGGGCTCAAATGCCCTGCAAGACCCTATGGGGCCAGCTTCCACAGAAGGACACACCATCCTGTTGCTGGGAGGGACACGTCAGTGATGCTCTGCAGCCACCAAGTCTCAGCTCGGCACAGCAGGAGCCCATCCAGGTCCCTGTGAGTGTGTCTGGCTGCAATCTGACTACACACTGGAGGCAGAACCAGGCAGTCACCTGCCCCATGCCCTGCCCTTGGGCTGCTCAGGACAGAAATCCTGAAACTCAGAAACAAGGGAAGCACAGTGCATTCAACAGGTCTGCAGAAGGACCGGGATTGGTGGCAGCACTGTAAGAAGTACCTGCGGTGCAGCTCAGAGGAAGGCTGTGGGATGGCAGGTAAGGCACAACACATTGACATGCTTCTGCCTGCCCCCTCGGATCACCGGGCTCGCCACCCTCCGTGTGGTGAGCAGGACTGCACTCTGCATGCGGTGTGATACCAGGGCTGCCTGGGCTTTCCCGCTCTACTGTTACGCAGCAAAAACAGTGAAACTTCTGAGGAGACAACAGCCAGTACAAAACAAGACCAGAAAACCCCAAAGCAAAAGCCACCCCCAACAACAACAGAGAACTCAGGCTGCACAGAACAGCTCTGCATTGTTAACAACTTTGTGTGAATGACTTCGGAGCTCTTTTCTATCTCTACCCTCCATGTAATAACAATGAAAAGTGTAAGTACTCCAAATGTCTGAATGTGACCCTAAGAAGCTAAAAACTTGAACAGAAATTGCACAAGGAATTTTGTTTTTTTTTTCATAAGCTTCAGAAACACATTCTCTGAAATCCCCAGTGTTCTTCCATCAAACAATGTTAGCTGAATAAATGATGCAAAGAGCAAAGGTATTATGGGGGCAGACCCTCCTGTCTTTCACTGCATCATACAGCCTTTCACACCTCTACGATAAGCCCAACCTTGAATAAAATCTCTGTCACTGTCTGACAAAGACTGGTACTTGCTTTGTATCAAAAGATACACATTCTCAACAGGTTCTTTTCCTCTCTCCAAGAAGGAAGTTTTCAAATGCAGATCACATTTCTCCAAGCCACTGCTGGTACCAATAACTCCCACGATGGCATTAACTGCACCCTACCCGTGGAAATCATGCTGCTCCAATTGCTCACTCTGTTCCCTGCTTCTTCTGCCTTGGAGTGCGCAGATCAGATCGTGTCCCAGAGAAAAAGCAGAGTCAAAGGCCTGGCATACTCAGAGCCCAGCCCAGAGCCAGGCTGCGGGACGACCGAGGACTGCTGGGCTGAAGCAGCACTGAAGGCATATGTATGAAAGTGCACTATCACTCACCCGTCAAGCACAGGTAATTGAGAGCATCTTAATTTGAAACAGCTGGTCATCATTTGATGAAAAAATAAAGAAACTCCAAGTGAGTGAAAGCAAGCTTGTGCATTCCAGAGTACTTTCCCTAACCTACGTAATGAAAACCATCATCATCTGCATTCAAACCATAGTGCCTTGCCCCGGTTAGAGGTTTAATATAATTTGTACCGGCTTTGTTTCTCCTTGCAATTGCAAGTTGATTTCATCTTTCCAAGAGGCTATCACCCCTGAGCATACACATGATCTTCTACTTCAGAATGTTTCTAACATGAAAAAAAGTTAAGCACAGAGGGAGAAGCTGAGCCCTATGGAGTGGTGCCGCTCCTAAAGACAGATGCAGCTGACAGCCATTGGCTTGAGTATGTTAAACAGGAGAGAATTAAAGGGTTAAAAAGGGGCAGGATTTGCTTTATCCCTGCTTCACAGCTCTATGAATCCTGAGATGGCAGCAAAATTAGGCCTTGCTGGCCATTGTGAATGAATTATTTCCTTACACGGCAAGATGTTTTTCACATATGTAGCTGCTTCAAGCAGCTGAAATGCTCTGCCTCTAATTATTTTTGCTACACATGAAATATTTGAGGAAAATGTCTAGGATATCTTTAATTTGTTAATTACCAGCTGGCTCCTACTGTGACTTATTAAGCCACTACTGCAGTGACTAATGCTTCTGACAATACCAAGTTATCAAAAACACCTTGTGGAGGGATGTGACCCGGCTGGCTTGAAAAGGGCTAGCCACAGGTGTTTATCTGCAAAATGAGATGGCTTATTGACCCAGACATAAAACAGCAAACACCAGTACCACGTGCTGAGGGCTGCAGCAAGCACAGACCCACACCACCAGGCCTGATACAGCTTTCCCCTTGCTCCCTGTGACATCTTCAGCCCCGCAAGCAACCACCATTGCCTCACAGCACACTATGAAGGACCAAGAGCGTTTGGGATTTTCCTTGTGTGCTGTTACACCTGCTGAGGGGCAAATGTGGAAGGAAGGCAGGCCCAATGCCCCTCGCTTAGCTCACTACCGCAGGAGCTACCCAGCAACAAGGGGAAGAAGATGGTGGGGCCTCAGGGAGGGCAGGGGCTCTGCATCTGGGAAAAGGGAGATGACGGAAATGTGGTTGCCAGTAAAAGGCTTCTCTGCACACTTCCAGGCACATCCTTTTTCCTCTCACCTCTGAATACAGGTCTTTTTTTTTTCTTAGTCAAAGCACTTTCTGCCAAATTGATTGGGTTAATAATATTATGGCTTGGACAGGAACTTACACTTCTTAGCACTAAGTGTGTGAAATAATGTTACTCATCCTGCCAAATCCTCCTGG
Source organism: Numida meleagris (assembly GCF_002078875.1). Lineage (NCBI taxonomy): Eukaryota > Metazoa > Chordata > Aves > Galliformes > Numididae > Numida > Numida meleagris. Next base: position 105,804,489 of record NC_034410.1, on the reverse strand, counting down.
CGTGGTTAGAAAAGCCAGTCGGCTCCTATGCCGTTGCATTATAAAATCGCTGAACAAACCTATTCTGCTGTAATGGGAAGGCACACGTTTCCTTCCCTGCTGTAAGTAGGTCAATGAAAACATGATGTTGTGAGGATGAAACAGTTTTCCTCTGTCCTCTTCCCCCTAATGGTAGTTTCAAGTCGTTCTGATTTAATTATGTTTCCAGTGCTAGCCATAATAGCACAGTAAGGTTATTAATGACTGATATATTGGTGGTCCTAGAGCCCGGGTGTTGTGCTTCCTTGCAGGCTGGTTCTAGCCTCGGGTACACGTGTACCATTCATACACAGGGCACATCATTGCACAGCTGAGAAAAGCCTGTAGAGAAATTTGGATGTGGAAATACAACCATACATTAGGAACACGTGAAATTTTAACTCCCAGCTCGGAGATCAGCACTGAGCTGAGGATGAACTTCCAATTATCTCCTCTAAATCTAAAGTAGTCACACTGTGATCAGTGAACTTGCTCTGAATTAGTACTGGCATAAACAAAGCCAGAGTACTTTCAGTGGAGCTATTCTAGTTCACAACAACTGGAGACATCTCTGCACGAATTTCATCAGAGGGCATTAACCAGTAGTTAGCGAAACATTTAACTTACAGTTATGCCTGTCTATTAAATGCAAATTATAGGTTTTTCAAAATAATAAAAAAGGTTTGGAGAGAACCCGCCCAAAAAACAAAAAAGGGGAAAAAAAAAAGTTACACTGAAGAGAATACAGAATGCCTGAAGTCTCATCAAACAGAATTTTAAAAACCAAGATGAGTTCTGCTGTTTCGCTGACCGCCTCTACTCTCTTTTATGCCAGATGGTGTGAATTAGTTTTGTTGACATTAACTGAAAAAAAAAAAAGAAAAAAAGAGTAATTGATTCCCCCGATGTAACGCCCGTTGTGAAGCCTCCCTCGCACCCACAAAGGCCTCTCTGCACGCAGATGCCGGCCACACCGGGTGACATGCTCACACCCCCCACGCACCCATCCCGCACGCAGCAGCCTGCCTGGGACAGCAAAGCCCGGCGCGTACAAGTGGACGCCATTCGGGCCTCAGCATGAAATTTGTACCCCATAAAAATCCATGACTTCAAAGGGGACTCGGATTTCATCCTAAGAATCCAATTACGTGTTGCAAATTTAGGATGGCTTGTCAAGTGCCAGCTGACAGAGTGATGTCTCCAAGTATTTCAGGATGATGGTATTTGAGCTGAAATGCAAAGCCAGCTGTTTGTGTCTTAACTACTCACCTAAGGAACATTTCAAAATGAGGAAACTACACGATGATTAAGTGCCTCTGCACCTCAGCAAAAACCGTCCTGCTCTGCACGGAGACCCGTCCTAACAGAATTAAGGAAGCATGGTTTGCAATAGGAAAGTAATTTCGGGCACAGGATTATCACCAGTATCAGCGAATCACAGGACGTCCAGAAAAGATCCGTAATCCGCCTCCTGCTGCGAGATACAGCCAGATACACTCATGTTTATTAAAGCCATTCCTAGCACCTCCACAGCCTCCACCGGCAGTGTACTGCAGAGACAACATTTTCCTAGGGCTTACCTCACCTTCCTTGCTTCAAGTTACAGCCATTTCCCTTTGTCAATGGGCACGGAAAAGACACAACTGGTCTCCTTATGGCAACAGCCTGTTCTGTGCGTCCTGTGCAGGGAAAACTGCCTGCCTCCTGCCCTACCTGCCAGGTACAGAATCACAGAATCGAGGCTGGAAAAGACCACTACCATCATCCAGTCCAATCATCAACCCACCACCACCATGCTGGCACAAGGAATTTATTTCCACTTTAGGGAAAGGTGAATAGCTCTGAAAATTATCAGCCTATCTGCTTTACGTCCTCTTCAGAGAGAACACACTGTTTCAAAGTGGGTACACATTAAACAGCACAAGGATTAGACCAAGTCACCACCAACTTGTTTTTTTTCCCAGTTGCTTTGCTAAACTCTGTGCTTGATGTGAAATTCTGCACACCAGATACCGCATTCAGACTGAATGTTTTATGTATATACATTCAACAATTTTTGAAGCCAAAGCTAAAGAAAGGAGATAGTCCCACCTGTGCTAAATAAAAAAATAATAATAATAGTAAAATAATAAAATATAAAATATTTTGTAATTCTTTTGCTAAGAAGCATTCACTTCACATTTTCAAACAAAAACTAGAGTCTTGTTAAAAGGTGTATTTTACAAATGTATTAGGAAAGGGTAAGATTAATTCTGTCTGCAGCTGTTATTTGGTAATGAGTACTCAAGGACAATGGTTCTCCAAACGTACTTTTCTGTGCTTTAGCTGTGCTTACTTTAATTGTGCTTGAAAGAATTAGGCACTAGTTGTCAATAAATTGTTTTTAATGCCTACTTGCTCACAGACTTCTGTGTGTCATTCCTTTTTCACTTCCTTTCTTCTTTGCGGGGTTCCACTGAGTGCAAGCGTCCTTAGAAATTTACAGGGAGGTATTTTATAGAGCAGTCTTATCCTTACAGAAGATATAAAAGAAAATAAGAACTTAGGTACCACTTTTCATCCCTTGATCTCAGAGCAATCACAAGCAAGGCGACGCTAAGCCCTCACGTGATTTATCAGAGATGATGGGCAGATACTTGCTGCCTTCCACTCCCTTCTGTGCCCCAGGGAAGGTTAAGTTCAGCAGACGCCACAAATAAATTAATAAACAGAGATTCATCATGCCCAGCGGTTTCTCATCCCCTCTTTATTACTCAGAGCACACATGTGAGTTCACGTTTTATAGCCAAATGTAACAAAAAGCCATACAATTGGTTCAGAAACCTGGCTTTGTGTACAGCCCCTGGTAGGGAGGGTAGCTTTCTCCAGACTGTTAGGTATCAAACGCTCTCTCAACTACCCCTGCTTCAATTAGATGCATTTTTAAGCATCCCATTAGTGGGAAGTCTCACTGTATTTCCAGGTAGAGTCACTTCATACAGAAATAATTGCAGTAATAATTAGCTCAAGAAGTGCTCTGTTGCTTGATACTCAGGGAGCCAGGATCAATAGCGAGTGCAGGACTTGCACGGAATCCCAGTAAATGCAGCTCCTGGGCTCTGAGGCTATACATGGCTACACAGGACACTGTAATTTCATTAGGTTTGCTTGGTTTTGTGTGTCTTCTTTCTTTATGACAGAGTTACAAAATTACAGACTCGAGGCTTTCTGCAGTGTGGTGCCTTGTATACGGCACTGCCTGTCATATTCTGCCAAAACAAATTAGCTGCTGGCACTGGGAGTAGATTCATTAGGACCCAAAGGAAATTATATCACTGAGAGCGGCTCCCAGGTGTTTGTGAGCTCAGAAACATGCCAGCATCTTCTCAGGAAACCTTGGGGAATAGCCCTTAAACTCCTCTTTCCTAATTTTCAGCAGAATTATCACTGAAAAAACATTGAAGATGAGGCTAGAAATAAAGACGTACAATAGAAAAAAATGATCACAACAGAAAGAAAATGGGAGCAATATTCAGTAACTGTAGAGTCTAGCAAGGAAATATCTAACACCCTTATATGCATCCCTGCCACTGGTTTTAGCAGCGTTCACAATGGAAGAATCGTATAATTTATTAAAGGAAAGAAATGTTGCAAACCCATTTGCACCTTGCATGATTTTCCTGAACTCCCATGACAAAGACACTGATGGTAACAGATGAGAGACTGAGGTCTGCTTGCTCCAAGAGCAAGCATGCTACTAGCTATGGTAAAGCGGGGCTTGTTCCCAAGTGACACCAAGCAGGCAGCTCCTAAGAGCAGGAACACATGGCACACATTAGTGATGGACAGCACATCAGCATTAGGGCAGCACTACCCCACAACTGCAGTACCCCAAAGCAGGAGGCTCCAATGCTGCAGCAGTTGAATTGGCATGTGCTATGCTCACTGCCTCATCTACATTATGTCACCTTCGTGCTGCTGGGTCATCAAACACAGGTGACATCAGATTTGTCCTAATACTGCAATCAAAGCTGGCCAGGGATTCTCCATCTCAGAAAAACATCCCAACACTACAGTATATAAACTATACCAAATGTATCAACATTTTCTATGGGAAAACATCAGTTTATTAAAGATTTTCCATTTTACCACTAAGTCAAATTAAAGCTGTTATTTCAGATGGGTTCCACACCAGAACATATTTAAGTCAACCCAACACTGCATTGCAGCTCCTTATTCTGGGAACATCTCTTCCTGGTTTAGATGCCTACTTCTTCCAGGAACTGCGTGCTTCTGGAGGCTTCACTTCCCACAATACAAAGCGGGTTTCCCTCTGACGAAGCTCCCCAGCACCTCTTGGACATTTAATTATGAGAGAAGGGCCTCAGATAATGAAAAGGGAACATCACGCTCCTGAACCAGTGCTTCTGAAAAGTAATAAACTGTGGTAGGGAAATGCAATTTAATTTTGAACTGACTCAGGAATTTCCCATGGAACATTAATTCTATTTTCTGCTCACCTCTGAGCGTCAGTCTATTTTTCTTATTTGGTTTAGGAAGGTTGTGAAAGGTGTGGTGAACCTCCACTTCCAAATTTCTGAGTTCCTCCTCCCTCCCCGTTTTTGCCATAGCCCTGGGGAGGGGGATGCCATCTGAAAACAGAAGTCAACTGTACAAGACTTATCAGAGGCAATGCCTGTTCCCTATAGGACCTGCTATCTAAACACAAGCTCAGAAAAAAAGGTATCACCACTCTCTTCCATTTTGGAGGGGCTCAGAAAACTCAGCTTGCCTAAAGTTGCACAGGAATCCAGCGCAAGAGCCAGAAACAACCACAGCTCTGCTAAGACCCGCTGTAATTTTCTACACATCCTAACATATATATTTTTTCTCAAACTACTCCTTCCACTTCAGTACCAAAACAAAAATTACAGTGATACACCTTAAAGTAAGAACCAGCTGGCCTGGATATTTTGCACAGGACTGAAGTGTTAAACTAGTCCCAACTAGTTAAGAAAACATCCAACTATTGTCAGCAATCAGAGAACCAGCTTAAATGGCATTTCTCAGTCCTGTAATTGCTCTTCTCGCCATAATTCCGCTAAAGGTTCTGCATTTCCCTCTCCTTCATCCCCTGGATTTAACCACGTAGAAAACAATTCACAGCAGATCACAGAAGTATAGAATCACCAAGGCTGGAAAACACCTCCAAGATCATCCAAGTCCAACTGCCCACCTACCACCCATATTTCCCCACTAGTCCATGTCCCTTAGTACAACAGATCTGCTCACCCAGGTGTTTCTCAAAATTGTAGAAAGCTTATCAACAGGTTGATCAAGTCAATCAAACAGAAGAAAGGCAATAAAACGTATCAGATCCATCATCTCTCCTTCAAACATTTCTATTTTAGTTCATTTGCTGGCACGTATTTTGCAAGGCACAGAATGACACTGCACGAGCCTCTGTGCGTTCGTATCTATAACCAAAAATGCTCGGTGTCTCAGGAACCTGCAGGCAGTACCCACTTCCTACGGCCCTCGTGGGCAGCACTGACACGTCAGGAATGCTGAACATATTTGGGTGAATGGGCACCAACACCAGAGCTAGGAGCATCCCTGCTGCAAATGTGCAACACTTGTGCTCAAAATACATGATAAAAATGATGCTGCCACTTAGGCAATTCTCATAACACAGACCTCAAGGAAACTCTCACAATGTGAGTTCTTGCTAGGCAACAAATTTTACATCCAGCTTCTCACCGAGTTGCCGATATTTACTGATCCTTTCGCTCACAGGAAGAGGACAACTTCACCAGAAATGTTTGGGAAGTATACAGAAAATATCATCGATCAATACAGCGATGAATCCACTAGATACTCAAATAACTTCAGATAAGTTGTGGAAAGAATACGGCAGTCTGAATCTTCTTTTAACTCACAAACTCACATCTTAAGTAAAGACTGTCAGGGGAATGCATACATTTTTTAATTACTGATCAAATTGATTTTGTTTAGAGAAAACGTAAAAACCAAAATGCAAAAAAAGTATAAATACCAAAAGCCAAGCAAGAACATTGTTTGAGAGCAAACAAACAAAAAGTTTAAAGGTAATGAATGTTGCGTTGCGATTAAACTCACACAAAGGAAATAACAGGTAAGCGAATCCATGGCCAAACAAGCAAACAAATACTGATTACATTCTCTGCTTTGTGGAAAACAGTTTGCTTTTCAACTTTGTAACAATAAGCAGCATTTGAGGCAGCACATCTCCCTGATGAAGAGCAAAGGTTTATAACAAAATCCAGCTGATAGGAAAATAGAACTCAAAATTGTAATGGAAAGATTATTAAAGACTCCCTAAAAACGTCAAGACAAGAAACCTCGTGAGTTAACCCTTCATTGGAGAATAAAGTTCAAATAATCATCTGTATTGGGAAAATAGGGGAAAAGAAATCACGAGGGAAAGCACTACTTGAATATCTACCTTAAAGAAACTCCGGGGCCCCGAAAACTGAGCTCCAAAAGCAGTAGCAAAGTACAGAGACATCATCGCAGCAAACAGCAAAAGGCAATCTTCCTACTTACCCTATGGTATGCACCATGATCCCTTTTGCCACCTAAGTAATTCCACAGAATCCAGAATTATGGTACTTTTTAAAGGAATATTAGTGTCTTGAGAGGAGATAGAGGAAGGCTGACAGGCAGAGCTTTGCGAGGAGCCAGGCAGACAGGGATGAATTTAAGCCCTGGCTCAAGATGCTGTGTATTCTGCGTCTATCTTTAACTTGTAAATGATTTGGTTTCACATTCCTCTGAAGTCCTGCTGGCAGATGCCTTTGTGGAGCTCTTACCAATCACAGGCACCCAGACCCCCTCCCTCCTCTCTCTCTCCCCAAGCTGACATTCCATGCCCACCTCGCCCTCCATACACAGCACATACCTCCCACAACACAACACAACACACACAGCCCACGCACACTCTTCACCCCAACAAAAATAACCCCCTCTGCAAGCAGCTCACACGCACTGCCACCAAACACTGCATTCTGAACATGCTGGTTTACATTTTGGAGGCTCGCTCAGCCTGTGTGAATACACTAAAATAATCCAGTCCCTCCCTGGAAGCTGTCGCAAAATATGCTGTTGTAGCACTTGGGATAAAAATGGTTTAAGTGGCACTGCTTATGTTCAGTGTGCGGGGACATGGGATCATTGCTCATGCCAAATCTACTATCAGTCAAAGTCTCCGAGTCCGAATCCTGCAGTCACTGATTTAATCGCAGTAAGAAAGTGGATCAGTGCAAAGCATTTTCCGTAGCTGACTGCAAATGCCACCAGCTTGTGGGGCACGAGGGCAGGGGAAAAAAGGGTACAGAGCAGCATTCTGTCATATCAAGCTCCTGCAGAAATTTGTATTTGGATGCTTAGAGCACCTTTGACCACACAGAGATCTCTATAGAGAAACTGAGTATAAAATTTTAAAAGACTGTACTTGATTTCAAATGTTAAGACTCTAAACTTTTATTCGTTGTAAATTTGTGTCTCTTTACACTACCGATGCATTGCAATTTTGTTCAGAAGTCCGGCTCCAAAATAATTAAACTACTGATTCTTGGCAGCTTCCAAGGCAATTAAGGGAACAACAAAAAAAGCCCTTCCACAAAGCACAGAAAGTCAGGATTACTATCGGTGACTTCAGGAGTCAATACTGCTGACGCAAACCCCTGGCTCTTCATTTCAGCCTTATGAAGCAGCTGGTTTTTAATCAGCAAATGTGCATTCTGTTGCATACTGCTTCCATCAGGATTTCCTTATCTCAAAGACTGGTGTGAACGGAACAATGCTGTACGTAAAACATATGAATTATTGAACACTTTTGTGTTAAAACTGGAAAACACCAATTTACTGTCACAACAGTTCAAGCAGAAAAATACAGTAAATATCTCTGTTTTACAGTCTTCAGCCTCATCCTGCTGCAAGCACAGGTCAGGGCAGGGGGTGTGAGGCCAAGCTGTGTCCAGTGTCACTTAGCTAAAAGCACAGTTTATAAATGGTCCACCAATGGCCTATTTGATGAGACTTTACACTTTTCAGAGCACCCGTGTTGAGAGGCTACGCTGATCTAGTAATAAAAGTAAGTATGCATTTACTCCAGGCTAAGAAAACAGCTCAAACTTGGAAAGGCTGTCAGGGCTGTAAAAGGATACTCTGAAGGGCTGTACGGTAGTGAAACAGAAGTCTGGCGCTTCATCTCCAGTGAGCTACTGTTCAGGATGCTGCTGCAGGAGAAAAAGTTGGATAAAAACACAAAGTGCACAGCCTCTGCTGTGGTCAGTCCCACGGGCAGGAAGGGAACAGCTCCTCACTTGGAGTCAGCTAAGGTTCACACACCTGGAAAAGCTGCCAGTAACATATAAATATTAAGCAATAGACTAGCTGACAAGATGACTCCTGAAAAATCAAAAGATTTATTTTGAGTCGCTAATCTTTTTTACTATTAGCAAATACAGACCTCAGTATGTTTAATGGCTGCTTTGCAGAGAGCTTTAAACACTCCAGCAAGCAGAAAATAAGCCACTGACTTCCAGTGAGATATAAAGGCAGTCACTCAACTTCTCCTCTGCCTCAGGTCCCAAAACTGTAGCTTGCTGATAGCAGGATTCAGGGAACGTGTCTATAATTCAGTTTTAGGAGTTGCTGTGAATTGCAGGAACGATGCCTAGCGCTGATTTCCAATAGAGCCACATTTACCATCACAAATCTGCCACACCAGAGAAAGTCCTTTCACTGCAGTGTCTCCCATTCAAACAGAGCAACTCCATGCTGTGTAATGACAACACTGTACCTCAAATCAGTGTTCTTAAACCGTTCTGCAAGGATGGGAGGCCCAAAGGGCAGATAAGCACCAGAAGCAAAGTTAACATTAGGTCTTAAGAAGCACAGTGCTTTAGATGCTCAGAGAGACAAACAAGAAAGAACAAAGGCAAGTAGTGCTTTTGTGGCTGAGGTCTCCTTTTCATTAACACAACCAGCAAGGAGGAAAGCAGCTCTCCATGGAAGAAAGTGTGATGTACCAACGTGATGGATCAGAAGTGAGGTGAAGAATTAACACTGAGCTGTTTCTTGGACTCCAATCTACTTCTAGAGAGTGCTTAATTGTGGGGGAAACAATGGAGGGAAATTCACACAAGTTTTATCTGATCATTTGTATTTCCTTTGCTAGATATGGGGAAAAAAAGAGATTAGGTTTTGGATTCTCTAAACTATTTCTAAACTTCTCTAAACTAGAACACTAACTATTTGCTTCTCATGCCTCATAAAATGTTAATTATAAACATAAGAGTATGCAGAGGTGGAGCTTTGTAAAATTGGATGCTTCAAATTTGTGGGAAAGCTTGGATGTTGACGTGGACAGCAAGATCCCATTTCCATGAATGGGACAGAGAGGTCATATGTCCAAAAACTGTGTCATGCAAGCCAAGGGAAAAGACAGGTGTCCAGTTTCCTCAGATGAAGAGGCGTACAGCAATACCAGCACCTAATGTGGCCAGAGCTGAATATGGCAGCCAGCACAGCACATGGCTGAGAGAGATTCACCAAAGCTGGCAGGACTACTGCTCCTCCTCTCTTACCAGGGCCTGTTGCTTAAAAACATCACCAAATGTAACAGACTGGGGAGCACTGGTACCATTACATTTGAAACATACGAATACAAACAAATAATGAGTTGCTGTGGCAGCAAGAGTGGAGAGAAAGATGAAGAGGTGAGAGTAACCTGGTACTAGTCACAAGCACAAACACGTAACACATTTGAAACCACGTGACTTCCTACCCATTTCCAATTTAGCCCAGTGCCTAGGAGACATGCTCTGTCCCTTCATATTCAGCTATTTTTAATGTGCATAGAATTTGCTCTTGATCTTCCCTTGTCTGTCAGCATCTTGAATTCATTTCTCTTGACAGTCTTAAGATGTGGGCTTACTGGGACAAGCAACATTTTCCACCCTACGGGCTCTGTCCTTCTAAGTCTTACTCAGAGTAATTCTTGCTTGTGGGAACAATCTCTTTAACCTCCACAGCTGATTTCAGCACGGGCTCGTTCAAGAGTAAGAGCTTAGAGTAGAGGACTGCCATTACATTGACAGGAAGGCAGTTCCATGTGTCATGGTGGATCAAACACATAGGCTTTTTTCGGTGATACTTAAACAGACTCCATTACTCCCAGTCTATCTCCAGACTTAGTGATTCAGCTGCTTGGTTACACCAGGAGTCCTCTCCATTGAGGTCCAACAGGCAAGGTTTGGCCAAGAATTGCCCTACACATTGCTCCTCACCCATCTACCACCTTTGTACTAAATCATAATAGAATATCCTGAGTTGGAAGGGACCCTCAAGAATCATCTAGTCCAACTCCTGGCTCCACGTAAGACAACCCACATTGAAATCCTATACTTGAGAGCACTTTCCAAATGTTCCTTGAACTCCAGCATCTTGGGGCCCTGCCCACCGCCTCCTGGTGCAGCACCTTTCCCTAACCCCCACCTGACTCCCCCCGACAGCTCCATGCCATTCCCTTGGGCCCTGTCATAGTCCCCAGAGAGCAGAGCTCAGTGCTGCCCCTCCACTCCCTGTGAGGAGCTGCAGCCACCACGAGCCTCCCCTCAGCTCCTCTACTCTGGGCTGAACAAACCAAGTGACCTCAGCCGCTCCTCACACGTCGTGTTCTCCATACCCTTCACCATCTTCGTAGCCCTCCCCTGAACGCTCTCTAGTAGTTTTATGCCCTTCTCACAGTGCGGCACCCAAACCCACACCCAATGCTGGAGGTGAGGCCGCATAGCGCAGAGCAGAGTGGCACAGCCCCTTACCCACTTGCAGTGCTGGGACTGATACACTCCAGAGTGAGTACAGGTGGCCCTCTGGGCTGCCAGGGCACACTGCTGACTCTCATCAGCAGTAGCTTGTTGTCAACCAGAACCTCCAGATCCCTTATTGTGGGGCTGCTCTCAAGCTTCTCATCCTCACTCTGTACATACCCAGAGTTGTCTCATCCCAGGTACAGATTCTGGCACTTTCTCATGTTGAACTTCATGTGTTTGGTGATTGCCCAGCTCAAGGGAAAATAAAGAGACTGAAAGAGATGGAGAACAGCTAGTGAAGCCAGTGGGGATGGGGGCTCTTGCTGTCATCCCACAGCACACACCCCTTGCTGTTCCCATGACACAGCACTGGGAGGCAGCACAGGGGACCAATGTGGTCTCACCTAGGTACAAACCAGCTCTAGCCCTCAAAGAGGAGACTGGCTGCTCCAAGGAGATCTGTTCCGGCACCTGGGCACTAAGATGAGTCGTCCTCCTGCTCCCAGGAGGCCCACCACCTAACAGCAGGCAGTTCAGGCAGACACATTCAGTCACCAGCAATGCTCAGATGAGTTTGCTCCTCTGTAAAACGTATTCACATTGCTTGTATTCTGGAAAAAAACATTAGTAAAGTAAACTGGGAACACATTCAGTTCATTCTTCGTAAACAGTTTGGCAGCAACAGGATTCTCTGCACTGGCTTTCCTGGTTTTAATGTCTGTATTTCTCTGATTCAAGCAATGATGAATACGGAAAATGTCCATGCTTATGTGCCTGAGCTTCAATAACAAATTATATTTTCAGCTAATCAATTTTACCAAATAAAGAAAAAAAAACAGTATTTACTCTAATATTTCTCCTCATCTTGCTATGTTTTGTATTTACAGTTTGTGAGTCTTTTTGGACAAACCTGTGGTTTAAATCAGTGCTTCCCATAATTTATAAGCACATCACATCTACAAGAGTCAAGATATAAATGCTTTAGCTGTATTTTGCTACACAAGAACAAATAATGAACATTAACTAAGCAGAATTAAGCAACTTCTGAAAAACCCCGTGCACTTGTCTTGTTCTCTGCAAAATAAATCCATTATTTACTAGATGCATTGACATTCAGTTTACTTGAGAAATACCTAAGAAGACAACCAGAATAATTCTGCTTCCATTTACCATTAATCCAAACACTAAATAAATGAAGAAGACTACTCTTCTTGGTAGACATCTAAATTGATCAGTAAAACAAAGACCTTTGATATTTAAAAAAATGAACGTAAATCAATGAGTCATTGTAAGTCAATAATTTTACTTCACTGAAATGAAAAATAGGTATTTTTTAAAAAAAAGAAACAGCACAAAAAAAAAAAGACAGGTAAACCTAATTCCACCCAGTGCTGAGTCCTGGAAAAGTCCTTCCTGGCCTGATGGTGCTTATGGATATATAAAAAGGCTGTATCATCCATTATTGGTTCCCTGCCTGAAAATGCTGATCTTGAAAGGTTTGAAGTGACAGCTGTATTTCATTAAAGTTGCTTGGTGAGCAGTGCATCTAATGAAGATTGTTTTCCTAAGGATTTAAGGACCTTGTTAATTACTGCTCCCAGTGACAGCAACCCCTGTTTCCTCTAAACTCCCATCACCATCCCTATCCCTCAGGAACTGAGTGCTGCTCATGCCTACCTTCAGCTACTTCTCACCTACCATGCAATCATGCTTGTAACACTACCTCCACAACGATCCTTCGAATTTCCCCAGGCCTCCACAACTGCCCTTCCAGCTGCTGCCCTTACCTGGTTTTGAAATCACGTCTGCTCTAACCCTGTATGCAAAAGTACTGACGAGTGCTAAATAAGAGAGCTCATGGCACCCAGTGCCTGAAAAGAAAGGCTGAAACATTTGTCAGAGTAAAGATCGCAGCACCAGAATTCATCTTGTCACAATCTTCTCCTGATATTCATGTCCTTATTCCTGAAATTATGAAGCAAACTGAATATTTCTATTACGAAAATGTCTGTTATCCTTTCTCATTCCAGTACCTTGGTTTCATTGCAATGCTGTGTTCTAAAGTGAAAGAAGACTTCCAGTAAGTTCTTTCATTAAGGTGCCACAAATGTTAGGTATTTACATTTGCCTAGACAGACAACCACAGGCCTTTCGTGGAAAGTTGGCCAATGTCTGTAGTGTGCGTGCAGGCAGACATGCGTGTGGATGAAGCAACATATGCTTCTTTCAGGAATAGGAGAATCTACGGAATACATGGAATCTATGAAATACATTCTCTATTCAGTTTGGCCCAACCCAGGAACAACCTTCTTTCATTCATCCCACATCCCTCCAAAAAAATCCGTACCGCTCTAAAACGAAACTCTGAGGCTCAGTTTATCCAACTCTCCAGACAAAAGCCTTGGGAAAAGGGGAAAAACGATTTTTTTTTTTTTTTAAGAAAAAAATACATAGGAAGAACACAGGAGGAGGCCTAAAAATCTCAGAAGTGATGATTGTTGGAGCATTAATACATAGGGCAGTGACGGGAATCCCATCAGATCAGTTATATAAATGCCAGCAGTGTCTGCCCCTCACTCGGAGGGTGCATGAGGCTCTGCAGACATTGTGGCGGGTGTCATGGCCATGCAGACGTCCCTGCCATCTGCGTCCCAACCCAATGGCTCCCACGCACCCCTCGGGCTGGGTCTAGGTCCTGCTGGGAGAGCAGGGACAGAAGGGGATGCTGCTGAGCCTGGGGGTGCGAGCTGGGAGGGAGCATGCGGGGCGAGACAGCCTGGGAGAAGCTTGTCCTACTGCTCCCTCTGCTGTACCCATCCTGCAGAGAAATCCCAAATGTCAGCTGGAGAAGCCGGGATGACAGATGGAAGCTTTCAGCGAGAAATCTGCATGGACCCAGGTGGACTCGAGAAAGGGGCGAAAGCACACTGCTGAGGAAGGAAAGACCACCACACGCGGGAGATGGCGCGATGAGCATCTTCCCGTGCTCAACACATTAAATCTTTTTTGCTCTGTACCTGCTAGGAGAGATGTAATCCTTTCGCTTCCAGCACGGCGCAGGGAACACGGGGAAACAACGCCTCTCCTTGAGCGCGGTCTTCCCGCTTTATAACCTATATTTAGCTGATGATCTCATCCTACGAGGACGGGTGTCACGATCAGCTGCACGGCTGAGCCTGCAGAGAGGCGCATGAAGCTCCCCAGGCACGGTTGCTTACAGCAGCCAAATGACAAGTTATGCAATGCCGGCAGCAAATGCCTCGCATACCCTGGGCTCCTCGCAGACATCAAACGGGAAAAAACACCCAACCTGAGAGTCATGTTAATGCCACACTGAATTTAACAAGATGAAGCACAAGCAAAAGAGGTGAAAAGGGGAAAATGGGCTTACAGAAAGGGAGATAATAATTTGAAAATTATCAATTCGACTGTTGGAGAAAAACCGACTTTTTTAACCCACCACCACCTGAACATTACTCCGGTCAAAAATCCCCCTGTGCACACTATTTCTGAGGGTTGAGAAATCAGCAGCACTGAATACCACCTATAAAAGACATCTGCAGCTGCCATGAAAATCTTTCTTTGAATACAGCGAAAACTGGTACCCCAAGAAAAATACATGCTTTCAAATGCTCAGACATTCCAGCACGCTTCTTGCGATCTTCAGAGCAATATTTCAGCTACGGCAAACTTCCCTCTCAGCACTGATTTATGGAAATTCAAACCAGAGTAGAGACTACCTCAGAGGAAGAAATCACTCTCAAGTGCTTTTCTCTGAGAAGGTGCAAACTCATCAGAATGGAAAAGAATGATCAGAAGAATCAGCACCTTCAGGAAAAGCACACATTTTCCATATGAAAAGAGACGATTAAAGGCTGCAAGTCCGAAAGGCTGGAATGCAGCATTTAGGGTTTCCTGACTTTGAATGTCCAATCATACACTCATCTTAAACAGTACTGAGAATTTCAGGAACTTTACACAACTTTTACTGAAAATAAAACCCCAAATCTTCCTAATACCAGTATGAGATTTAAAAAATTAATTAGTGAATTTTAAAAATTAACAGATTAACTGCATTCCCTTTTTCTCCATGACTAAAGTATGATTTCCTTTTATATTACAGAACATCTACCAGTTGATGAAAATATCAGAAACTGGATTTTATGACATGACATGGTGATAAAAGTAAATTACATTTAAATGTCAATGGGATCTATGGAACAGAGCAAACCCGAAGAAACTCATTCAATAATTTTAAAGTTGTGAATAATTAGTATTCACATTCCAATGCACTCAGTCATGACCTATTTCTTCTCTAAATGCTTAATTTTAGCTTTTGCAAAGCTATACAAGCGAAGCAGTACCACAGTAGCAGCAGAACCGATGCAACAGCAATATTGAGTCCTACTGAAAAGTCCCACCCTGAAATGAGTGGCTCCAGCAAAGCAATAGGAAATGATGATCTGGGGAAGAATCCAGTCCATTCTTTTCAACTGTTCTACTGAAGACTTACATAAATGCAAACAAATGCAGTTTAGTCTCAAGACAGACATAATTACGTGCCTAACTCACACTTCCTCAGTTTCCATGAAAAAGAAGTAATCTTGTCTACATTCATGGCTGGAATGGAATTGAACGCATAAACTAAACTAACAACTTCCAGAGGAAAAGGGATATACAGAAAAATATTTTATGTGTAATAATCCAACGATAATTACAAACTATTTTAACATTGCTCCGTGAAGCATCGTGACAACCTGCAAATGTACAATGTCTATGCACAGAAGCCAAGCACAGGTCTGGACATAATCTACTTCCTGTCAGATACCACAAAACTGCTTTGAATAAACACGTTTCTTATTACAGCACCTCCTCCCCTCTCTCTGAATACATCTTGTCTATCCCCAAATAAAAGGAATTTTTTTGCTTTGTTTGAAATAGCGCACGCTTTATCTAGGAACCTCAGACATTACAGCGTAAATTATTTGTACTCCTTGCTACACCAAGTCTTGCTCCAGGACTTTGTGACTGAACGATGAATACCTGAGGGAAATCAAATTAACAGCAGCTGAGACAAGACTATTAAAGGCATGTTTTCCCCTATGTACAGTAGTTTGCTAATGGCATCAAGACCATCCACCAAGGATAAAGCAAGGACATTTCTCTGAGCCCTCACTGTATTTCTCATTACTGTCTATTTCTCTGAAGAAGCTGCGGACACAGTGATATTGATGGGCACTGGAGTTCCTCAAGCCTCAGCTTGAGCATGCAGATCTCCAAGGCACGCACACTATGAATCATGGAATGGCTTGGGTTGAAAGGGATCTTTAAAGATCATTCCAAAACAATCAAGTGAGCCTTTGCTCAGGAACTGCTATGTTGTTTCTGGCTCTAAGAGTAGCCAGGCAAGGAAATGGAGCACCAAAAGCCCATCTTCCCTGCCCTCTCAGCCTGCTGGGAGCTCATGCCCTCAGGGGGTGGTGTCTGATTCCTCCAGCTCCTGGACTGGGTTTGGGATGACACCTGCCAGCCTCCTGCACACCCTGCCAGGGCCAGGTGCTCACCAAGGAGAGGGCAGGCCAGCCCCACCACCCACCAGCAAAGCTGTGCGCTTCAGGGACCTGTGAAAAATAGGCCAGTATGAATGCAGTCTGTTTGGTACGGGGCACTGAAGCTTGCACACATCCCTTCCCCTTGTAGCTAAGTTACAAACTGGGCCTAAAAATACAAAGCACCCATCAGCCACATTCAGTTACTTTTAGTTTCCAGTCTAGCCCAAAGATCTTCATTTTTGCTAGTTGCCCACAGGGATGTTTGTGGCACTTGGAAAGTTTCCCACTCCCCTCAAGTGAATTTGCTTCCTTTGTTTACTCAGAATGGCTGAGGCTGGCAGGGCCCGATGGACCCCGCTCTAGCAGGGACACCAGAGCAGGGGCCGAGCCCCATGTCCAGGCAGCTGCTGAAGGTCTCTGAGGAGCAGACCCCACACACAGCCTCTGGGCAGCCTGTGCCAGTGCTCCGTCACCTGCACAGCACAGAAGTGCTCCTGGTGTTCTGAGGGAACCTCCTGTGTTCCAGTTTGTTGCCCATTGCCTCTTGTCCTGGCACTAGGCAACGCTGAAATGAGCCTGACTCTGTCCTCTTTGCACCCTCCCTGCAGGCATCTATAGACACTGATGAGATCCTCCTAAGCCTCCCCTTCTCCGAGCTGAATAGCCCCAGCTCTCTCAGCCTCTCCTCATAGGAGAGGTGCTCCAGGCTCTTTGTCATCTTCACGATCACTTGCTGTATTAATAGTGCAATGAATGAGAAGATATCTCCACTGCTTTCAGAAGAGGGCAAAGACAGTATCAAAATGTTTAGCATGATGAGGATTGCTTTGCAATTGGAAAAAGTACTCTGAAATGCAGTTGCTGGGTGCCTATGCCCCAGAAACGGCCACATGCAGCCCCCCTGTGCTGCCCACATAGTACCTAAGGTTTAGGGCAGTGCGGGCCAAGCACAGAGGTAGCGACAGTGGGAGGAAAGCAGCACTCTCAGCTCTGGGTGCCTAGAGCAACTAAAACTTTGAGCTAGTACCTCCCAGCACTGCTGCAGCTGACATACTGGAAATTGCGGAGTATTTTCATTCCATTTAGGAAATGGGAAGAACAACTAGGTAAAAGGAGAAAAAATGCAGCTCCCTTCAAAAGCCTCTTTAATCAGCCCTAGAATCTGAATCAACGCTGAGCTCAAAGATTTAAATTTGGCTTAATGAAAACAGAATAGACCAAAAAACAACAAAAGAAGTATCTTTACAAAAGATACTGATTCTACCTCAACAGTAAATAATTAAAGCTCCTCTCTGTTCCCTTCCGCTTTCTATTTTAAGGCTTTTCATTACGTGGGATCAAAGTCAGCTCAACTTGGAAACTGTTAGAGAAATCCATCACAGCGGCAGGCCGACTGGGTGATCTCAGCCCCGGTGGCAGCAGCCCAGCAGTACCACCTACTTCCACTGCTGAAGATACTGGCAATGTCAGGCACACAGCCTGAAACCTGAGGTGGGGTGCAGAAACCCTCTTTGCTCAAGCAAACAAAACATGTGACTGTAAAGCCGGCATCAGGACAGCATCGCCTGTAGCCAGTTCAATAGGGAGGTTAAAACTGAAAGGCAAAACTAAAAGAGATTAATGGAAAGTCTGTTCTACCTTTTTAAACCTGAAATGTAGTTTACCCTGTGGAGCTGTCTGCGTTATATTATAATTGGGACCAAAAAGGACTATTAAAAATATTCATTAGGTTGTTAATGAATTCCTGCATGTTCCCATTAGAAACTCATTTGTTTTTAGAAAGAAAGGATATAATCCTTAATGAACCTTGCTTTCTTTAAGCAACAGAAGACAAATATTTATATTTCCTGACACCAGCCATGATTAAATGTCAGGGATTAAGAAGAAAATTCCCCTTTTGTCATATTATTTCATACCTATCCACTGGCCTGTTCCTGCATACTGTCAGGAACAATGCACTTGGTCAGATCCAACACAACGTTTGCTTAACGCTAAAGTTTAGTCAGGAGATTTCTGCATAAAACTTCTGGGAGCTTCAGAGGTCTGCCAGCACAAGAAGATTGCCACTACACTGTGATACAAAAGAAAACTGCAAAATTGTTACAGATTAAAAAGATACCTCACCACAGTGAAATTTATGCAAGTCATTTCTCAGAGTCTACCAAGATGAAAACAAAGAAACACTTCAGCACATCACTAGCTGGCAGAGCTACTTCAAACCCTGCTCTAGGTCAGCACTGCAGAGCAGGACCTTTTCCCAGTGGGGAAAATGCTCCCCAGGGATGCGCAGAGGCCCAAACAGCGACATTCTCCTGTACAGCCTCATTAGTGTATATGTGTGGGAACAGCGCCTTTAAGTGTGTGATTCTCCAGTTTACTTTGAGGTGGTTCTTTAATCAAATTCATGAAATTACTTTCAGCTGGTAGCAGACAGATAAATAAACCCACATTATTCAGGCCCAAGAGTTCCTCAAGTGAAAAAAAAAATTACAATAAAAAAAAAAACTGATTGGAAAGGTTTTGATGCTTTATGTGGGAGTTAGCTGCATGCAGAATTGAACTGTATTTCTTGGTTCAGCTGAAGTAAGCTGTACTGACAAGAGCATGCTGAATTAGATCCGGTTGTAACCCGAGGTGAACCTGCAGGATAAACCTTACGTCATTGTGTTGCTGCAGTTCTTTCTTTTTTTTCCATGAGCAAATGTGGCTCGCTTCCCCCGGTCTCTGAAATGCCACATCGGCAGTGCTGTTCATGGGGTATAAGTTGAAACAGAGCATGTTTGGATTTATTCATTTCAGGCCTCTGGGAATGGAACTGAGCTACAGAACGACTAAAGAAAGACTGCAGAAACATGACAGAGGCAGAAGAGAAGATCTCTTACAGATAACAGAGGTTATAAAAACCTATCTTGTGTTGAAAGGTATTCACTTATTCCCGGTTTGCACTGATGACTACCCAGGGTCAAACCAACCCTGTGCTCCCTCCTCCACATGTTTGTAAGGACATTTTGCCTTGCTTCAGGGCAACTGAAACCAAGGGGGGCTGATGTCAAGCCCTTCCTGGCTTCAATGCGTAAAAAAAAAATACCTAATTTCCACAGCATCCTACACACAAGCTTGCAGGATAAGATACAGCTCTCTTCAACAGCCAAACAATTCTTTGTGTCTGCTTTCCAGTAGCACAAAGGACAACAAGGACACCAGGTACTTGGCACAGCAATTCCTTCTGCCAAAATTCCAAGACCACATCATTGCTTCAGTGACACAGCTGTACAGAAAATACTGCCGTTACATTCAGCCTCATGGCCGTGCTCCGCGTTCCTCCTTAAGACACATTTCTGAGCACAGATCAGCTTTGTCTTTGTCAGTCAGCTGGAAGTCTGGGTGGCATAAGGTGAGCAGACACTGCATCATCTCTGTATCTGAAGGCTCCCTTCTCTGTTAGAATGATCATTGACTTCCTGCGGCATGGCTGACTGTACAGGAGCTCTCCTCAGATTAACCTACGTACCCATGAGAAAAACGACTCTCTCTGTAGTTGTGCTAGCTAGGAACAGACAGACCTCTGCTCCATCACACAGCTCTTTGCCCACAGAGGCCTGTAAGGAATCCTCACCCTGCTCAGTGGGACTGGTAGGACACCATTAGACTCATTCAGTACATAGGTTTGGAAATGGAAGGCAATTACTCAGTGCACACCGCTGCTGACTGCAAAACACTGAACTGCAATCCATCGGCTGAAACACCTCCTGCCTTCACCATAAAATATGTCAGCTGGAGTGCGGGGCTGTGCTGCATGGACAGGGTGGACAGCTGGCCTAGGCCTGCGGCCACCATCACAGTTACAGGTAATGACCACCCTGCAAAGCAAGCACCGCCCCTGCTCCAAATTTTTAAGGAAGATATCCTCGCCATTTTCCTTATTTTAAAAGTATCCTTCCTTTCCCTTTGCACTGGCAGCTGTCAGTGCACAGCCTCCTTTGATGACCTTCCACAATGTCAGGAATTACCCTTCTCTCTCCTAAGGGCTATGGCGCTAGCTGTTATTTTCCAACACTGTATAACCATTTCTTTAAAAGAAATTCAAGTAGATAACCTTGATAATGATTTTCTCATGTATATTCAAGCTCATATGCAATGGAAATGTTCTGGAGACACTGCAATTTTGCTTCATAAAAATATAAATCTCTATACAATTTCATCACCTTAGGCCTTGAATAACTGGAAATCTTCCTCCTACATAATTTGTCATGATTTCCTCTGTATGAGCCTAATCTAAGAAGTGTATAGCTAAATTATGCAGGACTATAAACTTGCTTAACTGTTGTAAGAAAGGGAAACATAAAAAATAAAGAAGCTTTAATATTCAGGAATATAGAAAGGCTCAACATTAAGTTGAGGAAAAGACGATTTATAATTTGTCCTTTAAGTGGACAGGTTTACTAGTATTTAATTAGTATAAATAGAAGTAAATCTGAGAATATACTGTCATTACTTAAGACATATGGAAACCAAGAGCTGGCAGAACTAATTACCAAGCAGCTATACAAACAAACATAAACATAATATGTAGAAAGGTCAAATTATACTGAGAGATCACATATCTCTTGCCTTAGTTTACCATCTCAGAACTGCAGTGGATGCATGCATGTGGTTCAGTGATATCACCTGCACAGAATCTGGAGCATTAAGCACCCATTGCAAACATATACTTCCTTTCACTGCCTGTCAGAAGGTTCATCAGCAGTCCCCCCTTGAGGCTTTTGTTAGCTTGCATTACCCTTCTTCTCTTGGAGTAGTCTCACATTACATTACGCATGCTTTCTCCTCTTAATCTCACTGCAAAAATCAGAAAGGAAATAAAATTAATTAGTTCTCTACTTGCCATATTACATCTCTCTCACACTGTCCATCATTCTCTGAGCTCTTAGCTCACTACCTGCAGCTCTCTTCAATCCTTTAGACTTCTATCTGGATGCTGTGGGCAGATCCCTACCACAACTTGCTCAAATTCTCATTTCTTTTTCTAGACCCCAATAAGGATCTTTGCTCTAACTTTTGGTCTCTTCTATTTCTGCTGAAAAAGTAGAAAGTATTTTTACAAGGTGAAATATATATCCTTATCCAGGTGTCCTTTGACTCACAATGAAAATCCTGGGAAAGTACAAAAGAATCCTAAGGTTCATACTGTAAGACACTGTTGTTATAAGTAGGTATGACCAGAAATTAGGATGGAAGTGGGTTCCCAAGCAAACATAATCTTTTCAGAGTACTCCAAATATGTGCATTTGGAAATTCTTGTTGCTGTAATCCCATGTGAATTACAGTGTGAAACTCCCTTGCACTGTTTTCCCTTTAGGTACGTGAATGAAGCATAGAAACAATCTGCTTTATCAACTCCATTCTCATAAAAGATCAAAATTAGATGAAAAATAGCAATAAGGCATCACATTTAACGGGGCAGTCCAACAGAACTGTAATGACATCAGGCTGGCCCCTCCTCTCCCACAGTATATCATGCAAAGGCAGGGAGGCAGTACCTCTGCTTGGGATCCTTCTACCAGTTCCTGCCTTGGAAAAAGGTTTACTATGAGGGAAGTCACTGTGGGACAAATGCCACAACACCAGAACCCACCTGTCCTCTCAGCCCCAGTGCCATGTGGCTGGATGAGCTGCTGACTTGTTTTGGTCTCTAGCAGCCTTTTTTGTGGTCATGCTCTTCTCACATTCTCATTGCTGCCAATCACTGTGGGGTGCCATTTTCTATAAAAGGCTCATCATTGTACATCACTTTCACTGTAAACCTAATGCAGGCTGTTATCTTAAATTTTGACTGTCCCATGGGTGGACAGCAGTACCTCTATCCACAATTTCTCCCTCTCCTTCCCTACCACACAAGATGTGGTGAAGCCTGTACCTCAGGCCACTGAGGGACCAGTGAAATAGCACATGGGAACTTCTACTGCTGATGTCTACTTGATACAACCAAAGTTTTTCAAAAACGGTGTGTATGAATCATATCCCTCCAAAACTCCAAGTATTAGTCTGACCTTAAAAAAACATGGACTAAAGACGCCATACTCACATTTCTGTGTACTAATTCGTTTTAAGCAAATTTTTCTGATGCCAGAAGAAGGAAAAATTTTGTGTGTGGTATGTAGGTACTACTCAGCTAATAAGACTCCTTAGCTGGTCTTCTTTAAGATGCATGAAACTGTGCATACTGCTGTATTTCCAAAATGCACAAAAATATACTCATCTGCTTTTCTTAGATTGAAGGTACAGGCAAATAGGTATAAGAAAACAGGGATGGGAACAATGCAGATAGGATTTTTTCTTTTTTTCTGCTTAACATGAAGGTTTTATACTTAAGAATATATTTGCCTGCTGGTATTTAAGGGATTTCTCAATAGACCACTCATGTAACACTGGCAGTAAATCCTATAATAAATGCACATGTGCCATTTCCACAAGTTCTAGCAGATTTATTGGTGAAGTGAGATTCACCTTGGTTCAAAAATTCAGCACAAAAGCCCTCTGCTCCAATGAAGACCATGAACGTGCAAAGGAGCTACCCAGGGGCATTTCACTGCAGTCTTTTGCACACCGCTCAGCAGAGATCTCTGCCAGCTGCACGGAGGCTGTCACGCAAAGACCTAGGAGCAGGCTGAAGGAGAGGATAGCGGGACCTGGAAGTTCATGAGTCCTCAGCACAAAGCACTGGCAGCAGTGGCTGACTCCAGCTGAAAGCTGTTTGGTTTCTCCTAGCTCTCAGTGATCTGCTCAGTCTTACTACACACACATTTGTCACACAGCAGCAGTGGCCCTCCCTGAAAAACGTCATGCTAAGGGCAGGAAAACCAGTTACTTTACTTCTCATAGTTTTATGCACGAATGCCTAGAGCTCCTCCATCTAATGCATACATAAATTAAACTGCAGCTACCATGAATTTTGTTACCGGCAAGAAAAACATGGAACAATACAAGTTTTCCTAATGCTTCTGTCACATGCAGAGTAAGCACTGTTGTGGGAGCTGTATGCTCACGATGTGTTAATTGCCAGGTCCCAGGAGCATTCCCTTCAGACTGCTGCACATCTTCCTCTCCAGCAGCCTTTACTACAGAGTGATGACAGCCACTGACCTGTATTTTAAAGGCAGATTATTATAGTTTACATTTATAAGATAGTCATTAAGTATAAGGTCATTTCTCAATAAAATTCTGCTGTGGTTTGCTATGATTCTGCACCACTAATAAATATTTACTTGCCCTTAAGTTACTCTGGAAAACACTTTTTATGTGATTAAATTCAGTTCCCTTTCATGAGAACACATGTACCATTCACTCAAAAGATAATGAAGACAGCAAGTGCCGTTCTATTTGTATCCTACATCCCAAAACCTTCTTAGCTGCCATTTATAAAAATTATATTTTGAACAAGCCAAAGCACACTGAAAATCCACCCCTTCAGTGCTCTGTTTTACACCTCTGTTGGACCAACAGCATCAGGACAAGAAAGCCATTAACCTCTTTTGTTGAGGGTCACTGCATTTATGACATGACAGAAGTACTAGCAGAAGGAGTCACACACACTTAATTGTATGGGCTATTTGAACATAAAATAACCAAATGGTCAAATGAAAATAGTTTGCCAGGCTCTGTATCTTTGGTCTCTACATTGCCATACAACTATCAAGAACTTGCATGTTACCTCACTTGCAAGAATTTAGAAAACTATTCTAAACTCAGAGAAGCTTAGAAAGGTGAGTAGATAACAAATTGTTTTTTCTGTCCAACAATGTGACACCTCATTAGTATGTGACAGAGAAAATTTCTCCCTTTGCTAAAAGAGGCCTGCTTTTCTGAATGCACTCAGCTTGGCAATTGGTGTTACTGTTCCACTGAGCTGTTTGTTCTGCAGTTGTTTAAGAAGATCTGGGGCAAACTATGAGCAATTTTTCCTTGAACTATTTTCTACTTTAGATTGCAGACAACCATGCCTTCACAATGGCCATTCTCAACTGGAACCTTCCTCTTACACATCCAGAGCTGTCACTGCCCCATGACACTTCTTACTGCTAGAAGGTCACAAATTTTTGTCATGTGAATTCACCACAGGATCTGCCCAAGGGTAAAGAGATGATATCAGAACATGACAGCTACATGCCATAGCTAGAAACCTCAGCCCTGTACACTCTTACAGACATTTCTGCTGCCTTTATTGACTTTCTGCTGTTTTCTCTGAGCTACTAAATCTTTCATCTGCCAACATCAAGTTGCAATGTCACTGTTTATAGAGCATACCATCAAAGACAAATTCATATAAAAGTTTTGCATACCTACGTAAACCTACATTAGAAAACACATAACATACCAAAAAGGTGATAGCATATGGCAGGATTTATGTTGAATGCAAGCATTAACCTTGCCTACTCTCTGCTAGGTTACTTGTTACTGCTAGGCTTCCATTTTGATTTGCAAAGCCAATTCCTGCTTCTTACTTCCGCTGATACAATTCCAAAAACGAGGGTCAACTCAACAAGCATATCTATTACAACGCCTTAGAAAATGTATTTGCTCTGTACTAATATTTGCTTTCCATGCACAGTAGCTGCTTCCTATCTGCTATTTTCAAAGGCATTTAATTGGGATCTATCCTTTGCCAAGGGGTCTCATTTGTTAGGGTTTAATTTACTACATAGTTTTATGCATGGTCAGTTATACAATATAAGGTAACACTAATGCCATTCCATGCTTTTTGCGCGGTCAACTTTATCAGATAAAGTCTTAAGATTCTATTAAAATTTTAAAAGAACAATTACCTTTAAAAAACAGTTCTAGTTAACAAAAGGGACAGTATGATTATCCAGTGACAATAAGATCATATCCCAGGTAAAGAGCCTGAGCAGCTAAGCTATGGCAAAGCCTCTTCAAATACTGACCATTTGATTGCAGTTTTTGTAATATATGCACTGTCACCTTAGCAATGCCAATTAGAGGAAATATTGGGACAAAACCCAAAAGACTGATTTACTTTTGACTTTCATTTTATTCCATTGTACAGAATAAAATCGCACACTGGCTCCTGAAAAGGAGCTAAGAAAGTGCATTAAGATTTGTTATTTCCGAAGACAGTGTCTCTCCCCTTTATTACCCAACTGTTGCAAGTAACCTGGTAAAGATCAAACAAGTTAGAATGCCCACTTTTGCTAAACTGCACGATGTGTATGATCTTTCCTGGGTATTTAGGAAGGAACATGGAACACACAGAAACCATACCATGGGAGATGTTATGTGGAGTTTTCTCATTAACGTAAATGGACTGACAATCCACCTCCCTAAGATGCAAATGTTTCCAGGAAAAGCAGGAGATATTGAGCAAAGGGCACAGTCATGTTTGCAACCTCATTCTCTGCATTGCAGGTATTTGTTTTGTCCTCCACAAAGCAGATGCCCTGTCTATGGAACATATTCTATGAAATCAAATTCTATTTATGTTCTTGCCTACATTTAACCTCAGTTAAAAACATTCCCTTTTCAAAATCACTGAGTTCTACTGAAGCGTTTTCTAGGGAAATACCGTCACTTACTGGGAAAAGAATTACAGGTCTAGAATAAAATTGACAAACTCTAAAACTTTTAGAACAGTGCTCACTGCCAGGGCTAAGATATCATGGCTGAGTCTTTGTCCAGAGCAGAAGAGAGCCCTGTGACCTGGAACTGTAGAGGAATTTCAGCACTAAGGGCACTAGCAGCTGGGACAAAGGCCACTAGCAGCTGGGACAAGGTCGGCGCAAAGCAGACTTGTCCAAGACCAGGAGGGAGGAAAAGCAGATGACTGCTAGAAGCATGCAAGCCACCTGGAAGTTGTTCATGGGATCTGAGGTTTGAAAGAAAATTCGCAATGGCAAATTTCAAAGCAGAAGGAGGGAAATGAGATGTGCTCAGTTGCCTGTGGAGTAGGGCCAATTAAGTACATACATATTACAATAATGCTGAAAAGTTGCACAGTTTAAGTCAGATTATACACCTGCACACAGAATCCAACTAAGGCAAAGATGATAAATTTTTACTTAAGAATGTTTGTGAGTTTTATTATTTTTTCCCCATTTAACTAATATAAATTGAAAATAGATTTAAACTCCAGTTAAAAGAGAATGTCTGAAGATTTCTGGCAGATCTTGTACTAAGCTGCTGTCCTTTTCCTGAACTAACGAACTCAAAGCAGAAAGGCATATCTTAGATCTCTGCCTTAGCCCATGTGATTGTGATGATCAATGAATGCTCTTCAACCATATCAGGGCAGAAGTAACAGGGCAACAGAAGCCAACACCAACTTTGGTTTATAATAAAGCCTGCACTGATAAGGACTAGGGGAGCTCACATGACTGCACCTCAGCTGGGAAAGTGTAATTTCTCTGTCTGATGTATTCTCCAAATGCTCTAGATAAACATGGAAATTCAAGGCAAAATCAACATCCACAAGGGTTTTACATACTCTGCATGCTTCCATTCACATAGAGCAGCCACTCTTTGCAAAAGGCAGCCTAAGAAATGAACTTTCAGCTCACATTAAGCCATTGTTTGTAATCAATCACTTCTGACACTGTTGCAAAGGTGTATCGCTTTGAAATGAACCAACTAACATTCACAATTTTATTGGCTTTCTCCTCCTAAATACAAGCCAAATCTACAAGCCTGGACAGGTTAATTTGTACCCTTTTATATGCACATAGAGGAGCTGAAAATAGACATTTGCAGGGTTCAAAGCTCATGATTCTAGGTGACATCACGGGAAAATGCAGAGAAGACAGAAGTTGGTGCAATGAAAAAGTTAATAAAGGAAAAACGAATATCAGGAAGTGAGCGTATTTTTGACAGTAGATCTATTATGCTTTGGAACAGTTTCCCAAGGGAAGCAGTGGGAGCCCCATTTCTTCAGTAATTTAAAATTAGACTGGCATAAAAGCAGTAAATGTACAGCACAATATAGAATAATTCTATATAGGAAGGGCAATGAAGTAGATGACTAATAAGTCTTTCTTTCTAACGGCTATGATTCACGCAAGCGTGGCTGTGGCTTGACACCGAAGCTCCTATGCATGGATAGTAATGTAGACAGGCTCGCACATGGACATGGTTGGAGGAACCAACACTCCACATGCAATAAAACATAAATATGCACGTGATTAAAGGGTCTGCCTAACCTCTACAGAAACATCATGTAAGGACGCTTTACTCACGATCCCCTCTCCCCAAAACAGTAACAGCAATACCTGTTTCATTACAGTATGTACACTGGTTTTGTTGGGAAGAATGTCCTTAGCTAAGAGAACATACTGGAACTAATTTATGAGCTAAGTGTTTTACGTGTAACCAGAGATAGAAATTTCTGGTCACATGTTCCACTGCGTTTTATTTGAGTTGAATTTATTCTCCGTGCAAAAGCATATTTAAGAAAAACATTTGATTTTTTGAGTATGAGTTAAATACTTTTGGAGAGTAATTGAAGGAAAGAATTCAGCTAGATAGTGATGCATGGGAATCACTGTGGATGCATTATAGGGTAAATCATAAATACTTATTTTTCCTTCTCACGGTAAAACACATACCAGAATCTAGTAATTAAATTAAGTCTTTTCCTTCTCATGCTCTCACAATAGCAGAAGAAAACCGAAATAACAGGAAAATTACCACGTCAAGGATGTTTACCCGCTTAAGACTTGGGTGGAAATCCACCTCAATGCTAACAGGGATAGTAGTTTAGCCAGGTAGGTCTGAAATAATAACTTACCTTGATCTGAATCCCACCTAGCTGTCTTATTTTACAATTTTTTTTTTTAATTAATCTGCATTGTCACTGGAAGAGCAAAAAGAAAATAAAATGCTAAAGATTTATTTTGACACTAACAGAGAACAGAAAGATCATTAGGACAGTACTGCCGTGAAAATGTATATATATTTCAAAAAATGTAATTTATTAACATTTAGAAATAGAATCCATTAGAGGACCTTCAAAGCATTTTGGTCAGTGGACACCAGTTCATCATTCAAACTCTTCCAAGCCTCAGAACACAGTGACTTCTGACTTAGGGAAACTGGCCAAAGTGAACCTAGCTCCTTCATCTAAGTAAAACAAAAAATCATAGTGTAGGGAATTTAGGTTTGCTGCAACTACCTATCTTGGGAGATGACCAGTCAGAGGACACTTCTTAACACCGTGCATAGCATAGCCAACAAAACTCTAAGCATTACAACTGTCAGAAAATACTTTTTAATGAAAGCTATATGAACTATTTCCATTTTTCCAGTTTTTAAAAATGCTTGCCTTCAAAACATACCTTCTGCTGAGTTGGTGGTGACCAAATGCAAAGCATGATCCTGAGGTGCAGCGAGAGTGCAGCAGGATGGCGAAAAGGAAGTGAGGACACAGAGCTGGGATTATTAGAGGCTCTGGTATCAGCTGGGGAAGTCCTTGAAGGTCCACCTTCAGTTGAGATTATCAGGACAACCTCCCCCGTGCAAGATGCTGAATGCCTCCTGTGAAATCTAAATGCCCCATTACTTCTTTCGTCAGAGCAGGACCTGACGATGTCTCAGCTTTTCCTACTAGTGTGTCTGATGTGGTTATGTTAAAGAAGATAAGGAAATGTCACGAGTATCAGAAATGTTTCTTTAAAAAAAATAACACAAAGCAAAGAAAAGGCAAAGAATGGGTGAAAAAGTGAAATCTCAGCCTGATCTAGGTGGTGCCACCCACTGACTCCGGCCACTCACACAAGCTGGTCACAAAAGCGGCAGACACTTCCGAGAGATTAACATCAACTGTATTACTTCTGTGTTAATAACCTTGCAAGTTTTGCTCAAGTGAGCTGGTAGCACAGGAAAACTCTTAGTGTTACGAGCACCAGTACCCTTCTTGTACCTGCACTTCCCATTACAACTACCTGATCGCAGCTATTTTGGCCCCCATTCCAAGATCACCAGAACTTCATTTTATCGATATGAGCCATCCCACAACACTCCGTGCACTTACCGATGTTAGTACGGATGTGCAGCTCTTAAGTGATTGTATGATCAAGGCCTTTAGGCTGCAAACAGTCAGTGGCTTCTCTGCCATTCACTGCTCATTGATAAACCTCGGCTTGCTTCACATCTGACAGAGGGCTAGACATACGCCACTGTCATTTTTCTGTTGTAACTTCTAACATGCGAGGTCAGATTTAAAAGGCAATCCATAGCAATTCAGTTGCAAGCAACTCTAATGAAGCGCAGCAGAAATGATTAGGTATTAGATTTTCACCTGAAGAGGCTTAGGAAAAGCTTTTCTCAGAGCCACTTTATTTGTCCCAGAAGAAGGTAGAGCTGTTTACCCCAGGCTCTGAGCCAGGCAAGATGACACACACTTAAGGAGCCTCACACACAGCAAAATTTCCACCGGGTTTCACAACACAGCTCTTTGGATAAAGTTAGTACTGTCATAGATTGCCGGTGCTGCTCACATCTATCTGTTCTTCAAGAACATATTTCTACTATTCTCGTTATTATAGTTAAGTCTAGTTGAAAGGATAATGATAACTATACATTCTTTAAAATGTTGTCAAGGAAAAAAGTAGTATAAAGGGAACTTAAAAAATTGTTCTAAAATGTGTCTGTCAGGATACCCTTTCAATGTATCCGCTGTGTTTTCAATTGCCAAGAATTTTACTAGCAAAGGCCAGCACACAGGATAGAACACCGTCTTCAAATCTGTCTTACCCCCCTTCATCACATTTACAAGTCTCATGCATATTTCAGTTTTGCTGCCGTACTCACGATGTGAGCTCATCCCAGAGGAGCACAGGTAAATGCTGCCCTCATGGCAGGGTCTGAAAGGTGAAACCCTCTCTGCCAAGAATGAAGCAGACTTGGAGGCAAGGGAGGAAATACAGAAATAATCAATCCCTTCATTAAGTCTCTCCATTAAGCTAGCCTTTAGCGTTTTCTGGAGCTACACTGGGTGCAGGGCCAGCCATGTGATGTCTCTCGTGTTTGTGAATAATCACAGATTGGCAGCACTGATATGGGTCAAGTTTAGTGCAAGCTCTTCCACACTGCTCTGCCCATGCACAGCAGCTCTCTCTGTTCCCTGACTCCTAATCCAGCCTCGGCAAAGCGTGGAAGTCACAGGAGCTTCCCTTTTTGACAAATACTGAAGAACATCATTAATCAGACAGACTTTTTGTCTTGGTGCAGGAGCTAAGGATAAAGGCAGAATGAAACCTAGCACATCAGTTCACTAAGCCTGTTTTCAACTCTTTCCTTGAATACTTTTTCCAGACATACTTCTATGATAATTCTCTGCAATTCACACTATCCTATTCACACACAACTCATAGGAAGAGTTAGCAGTGATTTTCACTTGCCTTCTAAAATATGATTATCACTTTTTGCTTTTAGATGCTCCGTGAGTATCCAATGATCCTTGAAAACCGAAGTGATTCTCATTTTCAGATATACAAGCTAGAAGAAGAGGAAGGAATACATTTATGCTATAATTTCTTCAGCAAAAGTATGAAATATCAGTAAGCACTCACTGATGTAAATTGTCTCTATCTATTACATCCCAACTGAAAATCCATTATTTTTGCCCATAAAACTGGTCCATTCACTTGGCCATGCTTTTGTTGGAACCAGGAGCACCATTCTTCTTACAATTTAGGGCAGGCAACAGAACCTGACACCACAGAAAACTTCAGCATGGCAGGAATGATCAAAAAAAGGCTTGCTAAAGCCTGCAAACACAAGTGAGTTTTGTCAAAAAACAAATATGTTTTCCAAATACACAGTAACAGACTCAGAAGCATCTCTCATGTCAACTATTCACAAGAAGAACCAACTCACAAAAAGGGTCACGCACTTCCAGTTCAAAAGGATGATCATCTCACAGCAGTGGCAGAGTGGGGTGACGGCACAGCACACTCTTACCCTGGTTCTACTGCAAGAACTCGTGGCTTAAAAAGACAGTAGAACAGGTTTGCAACCAGAAAGTAGCAGGATTCTTAGGACAAGAGGTTAATCTTAACATACAGGCAACAGCAACAGTAGCAAACCAGAAATGCAAAATCCAAAGTAGAAAAAAGAATGACAGACCCCAATTCGGAAAGAAAAATCCATGACTTTATCTAGACATAACAAAAATGCCAAGAAAGTTCACACGCACAGAGCAAATCAGAAGAATGACATTCCCCCAAATGTTCTTTAGAATGAAAACAAAAACTCAGTAGTAGTAAAGTGACACCTAAAAGCAAAAGCTGAAATGAAATGCGCTGCCCTTCTATGCATTTTCCAGCCATCCAAAGCTTTCAGTATATAGGTATCAGACTTTTCTTTTTTCCCTTCGGCTGGAATTTCACTTTTCTGTTTTCTTTAATCCTGGCTTTCTACATGCCCTTTTTTGGATCTAAATTCCTCTCATCCCACTTTCAACTCATATTGTGTTGCCCTAGAAGAAACATTCCTTGCTTAACAAGAAGAGCTGCAAAATGATTTTTAGCCCATTCCAGAAACAACACTGCACTGTTGCCACCTTTTTTTTTTTTCCATGAATTGCCTTTACAAAGGTCATTAAAAAAATAATACGATGTCCTACATCAAAAGAAAGCTATTCCATCAAAGAAAATGCTAATAGGCCTACAGCCACACTATGAAGATTGCAGAAATCACCACACTCTCTGTGCTTTACATTTATTTGCATGCGTTCACTCATTTAGCAAGACTCCCTGCAGCAGCTTCCTGACATTAAGGTGAAAGCCGTGCTACTGGGGGATTTCAAGGTGCAGGAGGCGAAGCCAAGGCAAGAGAACAGATCTTTTCAGGGAGTCTCCACACAGGCAGCTCAGCTAGAAGCTGGGGGCAGCTCTGAAAGCCTGTCCGAGATCATCAGCTCCTCAGGGTATTGATGAGATGTGCTTGGCATCTGGGGGAGGTCTGTAGCTGACTCTGTCTTGCAGGAAGGTTCACCAGCTGTGGTGTGGGTAGGGTCATTAGTAATGCTGCATTCATGACTCATCCTGTGGGTTATTCCCTTACCTACACAAACACAGACAGTGCTTTTTGTTTCTCTGAGTTGAAGTCAGTTGGGATGTGAAACCCAATTTTCTTGCATCGGTCCGCATGAAAATTTATCAGCTCATCATGACGCCTTTCTTACACTTTGAGATGATAGTGACTGGTTCAATGGCTCCCTGCACGTAGCAACAGGAAGCACATCTCAGAAGAGAATCCTTCACAAAAAAAATATTCCCAGGTAAAAGTCATGCAAACAGTGAAGATGAGAGCCTCAGAAGAGAGCTGGTCAGCAGAACCAAATAGAACAGACGGAGTTTTTCCAGGGAAGCACTGTATCTAACACTGAAAACAGAAATCTTCCATCATCAAAATCCAAATAAAGTACTGCACAAAAAGCCAGGTTCGATTCAAGCAGGAAAATATATCACATTCAGAGCAGACAGTGTTTTGTGTTGGGATAAGCTGTGTATCTGAAGCACCATTCTGGACTTCTAATTTTGGTGCCTTGTTGAGTGAACCACGGGGCTGCTTTGGAGCAGTGCATCTTCTCAGCATTAAGCACAAGCTCCCCACCGGGTACAGAGGCTGCACGCTTCTGACACATCAAGACAGATGTATCTCTGGGCTGAGCAGGCTTATTGGGAGATATGAGGGGGAGGAAGAGTTCTACTTTTTCAGGGAGAAAAAAATTTAAGTTCAGAGTGAGGTGAAAGATAACAATGAATTTGGAGATGTTAAAATGTTTCATTTCAATTATGAATTCCTACAATAAATTTTATGAAATTCCCGAATGGGAAGCTTCAGTTTCAGCTGTAGTTTTTTGCTGGTCAGTTATTTCCACACAAAAAATAGCTACTTTTTGCAAAGCATTATACAGCACTGAAATTTTATTTTCATTTTTCTTTCAGCCACACCAACTTTCTGCTTTGTGAATTAATTCCTGAATTAACTACACTACGACAAAAAGAAGCACAACAAAATCAGTCTGCATATTCAGTGATACACCACAGAATTTGGACTGGTCAGTAATGATGCTTCCTACACTTAAAAAGCAGTGTGTTTACTTCGGTGCCGTTATGACATACCTCAAATTCACTAGTACTGAAAAGAATAGCATGTCTTTCTAAAACAGGGAAAAATTCCTTATCCTATTCTCTCTGAAACTCACAAAAGTAAGAAATGCCAGGCAGGACCAAATCCAAATCCATATGTTTTTAAGCCTCACAAGTGTTTCCATTAATTGTCTAAAATATAACTATTTCTGATCTTTTTCAAAGATAAGACATGCCAAATTGTTGTTTTTTTCCTACCCTAATAATGTGGGTTTGGTTCTTTAAAGCTCTGTGTTTTCTATGTGGAGTTTTTCTTCCTCTCTTTTCGTAACAGCTGCTTTTTGCTTTGCTTTGCTTTTGAGAACAGGCTATGCAATTTTTAGAAAATAAGCACTGCAAATGAATCATCAAATGATAGTAGTTAAGCTCCAGCCATTGTGGATGCACCCACTGAGGGGAACACAAGGGCTTACTTAGGCGCTCATACCGTAGGGGTGGGTGACCTTCAGTACAGGCTGTACAAGCTGCTGAGTGCTTCTGCTGCAATTACTGAAGGTTGCTAGCAGGTGCTTAACGACGGCGTGGTGTCGTGTGGAAGAGCGCTCACTGACTTCAGGCACGTTTTGTCACCATAAGCTCCAATGGTGATGAACACCAAAGGACCTGGAAGGAAAGCACAGGCCCCTGGAAGAGGAACAGAGTTACTACTGGGCTCCACGGGAGCAGCACAGGATGCAGACAGGACAGCCACCAGCATCCCAGTTGGGATTGTGTTCCTTGCTCCCAACCCAGCCAGTATCCTTTCATAGAAAGGAAACTGAAGAGACTTTCTGCAGCTGCAAACCTCTTCTTGCATGTTCTACAACCAAATCCCAAATCTGGATTTAGCTCAAAGTAAGCTAACGTAATCTTAAAGTCCTGCAGCAATGCAAAAAAAATCTTATTATGCCAGTGAAATCATGGCTGAGGTAAATATATTTGGCATTTCTACTTTCAGACACTTGTAACCTACTGACAAATGCTGCCCTTTGGTCCAAGGATTTCACGTCTTGTCAGTTCAGAAGAGTACTTAAAAACAAACAAGCAAAAAAGGCTCACCAGCTATTTTTCATCATCTGAAGTGCTCAGAAAAGAGGAAATAAGTGGATGAAACGTGGGTCTAAATATGCAAAGTCACAAATTATTATTTTTCAGCTAGAGAGGCCTTCCCTTTACAACCAGGGGCTAACCTGGCATTTGACTCATGCTAAAGCAGTTAGGACTGTATGCAGAGATTGCCAATGGAAGTCAGCTCTCGTATCAGCTCCCAAGGCCTTCAAGATGTCATTTGTTTCCACTTATGTTGTAAGAGTTATAAAGAAAGGGAATCGACAGAAATATTTGTTATTTGACACTGTTATTATATAGGTCTAAATCTGACAAAACCAAATCATTACTTGCAGTGGTGGCCAATGTGCTCAGAGATGCAGCAGGTAAATACCAAAACAGACAATTCCACATGGCTGGTAAATAAAACAGTGAACTCACACCTCTTTAGGACTTGAAGTCCAGCAGTGAGAAAAGGGATGCCTGAATATTACTCATATTACAAGTGGGAAAACAGTTCATCCTCAGTCACATCACCGAGATGAACAGAACAATTCCCAACACTGCAAAGATTTCCTCTTCCTGAAAATAGGATTCATTCAGACATGGATTCCACTCTATTTGAAAGGGCCTCTCATCACCTCAGTGCATGTTCTCAGTACTTTCACCTTCTCGTTATTTTTTGTGATACAGAGCAACTTCATAAGCTTCCTGGAAATTGATTACTGATGTGGTTTTTTTGCATTATCATCATCTCCTTCCATCCGACTTTCTAAAATGCTAAGAAATCCAGTCATCCTGCTTTTGCACACATGTATGTATTTGTATATTCAGGCATTTACTTCCCTTCTCTGATGCATGTGTAGTTTGATCCTGCCCCAGCTGTTTGTGCTGGGTGCTTCACAGTGAATAACTTCACAGGGAATGTGCTCAGAGTCAGGGCAGATCCTCTAAGAAGTTCCGTGGAACAACATGAATGCATGGAGCTACACCTCTGCTGCTTAGGCTGTGTGTTACACAGTTCTTTCGCATGAGGAGACATAGATAGTGCTTTGATTTCTGCTGCAAAGCCCCCTGGACTGTGGTGGCTCTTTGCTGTACTTCTTGATAGGTGTTCCACGTGTTTTCTTTTTAAAAGGGAGATTTAAAAATAGAGTTTGGACATAGAATAAATACAGAATAAACAAACAGTAACAGTACAAGTTACCATTTACAAATGCTGCATTTTCAGAAGCAACTGCTGTAGGTGCTTCTGCTGAGAATTTGCCAAGTAGAAAAACACAATAATTAAGAAAACAGTTAATACAGACGCACAGACAGCATGGAGCAGAGCTCGATATATCAAAAAACACTTAAACACCTCACTATCTAATGATACTGATAATTCGTGCATAGCATGCAAAACGATGCTGCCATTTTCCAAAACAAAGTCTCATCAAACACTCAGCTCTTTCAAAACAAGGGAGGATTTTCTCATTAAAAACAGTCAAGGTCCTCTGAATGCTCCATGATTTCAGTCTAACTGCTTGTGTAATGATGTAAAGTATGCTAAAAAATGGTTTTATACTGGAGGACTACATGAGAGTGCACACTGGAGCTTCCATTTAAACAACATTAAATAACACTACACAAGTTGTTCTAGTGACTGGTAAGGAACTGTTTTAAGTTCCGGCCAAACACAGGCAGAAGTATGAAGAAAAGCATAAAAAAACATTCGTAACGCATTTTTGACCCCTGGCTAAAAGATTCTACAGATTTAGCCATGCAGAAAGCAAAAGGGAGCTTCATTCTTGTGTGGCTGCCAAAGTGACAAAAGGAACACCTCTCCTTTTGGTCTGGTGCTTTGTGAACAATGCAACACGTTCTTCTTGATTACCACATTCCAAGACCACTAGAAAAATGTAAATTGGCTCAGTATCTCATAGTCAGTCTTTCAGTGAAGACAGATCCATGAAGAGCTAACTACAACATGCAACACTTGCTGTCAATTCAGTGAAAGAAGTTGATAAAAGGGAAAGCAAATAAAACTAAACATACTTTTCCCCACCTCCCAAAGCTTCATGAGAATCATCTCAATGGATGCTGACAGTTTTGGATTAGATCAGTTTGGATCTGATGAATCAAGTTTATCTGTCTGTTGCTTAGCAAAGATAAATGTGTTGATATCAACTAATTGGGATGTAAATCATAGCACCAGTGGCACGATGTCCACCGTGTTCTTCTCCCTAAGCAAGTCGCTTTGGAAAAAAAAAAAAGAAAAGGTATCAAATTCAATTGCCCTGGACTTGGCCACCTTAACATCAGGTGCTATTAACCCTGCTCTCCCTCCTTGCATTTTGAGAGGGTCAGTGTAGCACAAGACCCACCGCACCAGTATACACGGCTTCCTTTCAATTGTCTCTGCCTGAAAAAAAAGCAAAGTCTTCTGGGCAAACAAAATGTGACAAAAGTGACATTTTTTGACATTGGCCCTCTTGCCAATGTCAAAGGAATGTCAGCCCTGCACCCTGCTCTGTGCTGGGTACATCTGCCTTTCCCAACAGCTGGGGCAGCAGTGCCACAGTTCTCAACCTGCAAGAAGAGCCCTGTGTGGAACAACAGCTTCTGGTCAGCTTTAGACAAGCAGGCCCAGCTGGCACGTTTGGCAGCAGCTTTCATCTCTCCCTCTATTGCATAATCTCAAGGTCTTGCTAAACACGTCAGTGAAATATGGGAAATTCAGGTTTCAAGGACAAATCTCGGCAGCTGAGTAGTAAGATGAGATTGACTCATAGGCATAAAGTCTGCTGTAAGAGACAACTTGGGTTTTTAAATATTTTTGCTCAGTTTTGAGAAGCAAACAGTATAGGGGAAATGAGACTACTAAGGTTTCTGACAGTGACATTTTATTTCTGCTCCTTTCTTTCTCCTAAGTTTTCATATTTTCCAAAGCTACATCCTTAACTGGCTGTTTAGACTAATGTGAGAGGTGTATTAAAAATACATAAACAGAAGATCATCAAACAGAGTATATGCAAAATGGTAGACTTTAGAAATATTCACTGCTAAAATCTCAAGCTGTTAAATGTGTTTCGGTAGGCACGAAAGATACTGCAGCTTTTTTAGGCATGAGGAAATCCAAAGGATTACATCAAATCATGTTACAGGCACTGACAGATACAGGCTCTCAAGCAAAACAGCTGTCACTAAAGCTCCAACAACTGCTTAGAATACATGGCTCCAGCCTCCCAAAAACCAAAACCATGGGGAAAAAGGGAGTACCTTTAATCTATACTCCAGCTTCAGAACAGAAATGAGGCTCCAAAAGTGATGCAAGCCATTTCTATGCCTATGATAGCCAACAAAGGCACAAAGGCCACAACACTGCCTCCAACAAGCCTGCATGCCTTAGCAGTGACTGCAGTCTCACACATATTTTCAAGGAGAGCACTTACTGCTGCAATTTCATATCTCACCTAACAGCAAGGTGTTCTGGACACAGCATAACTTCCTACCTTCCAAATGTTGATGCCGTCTGAAATAAAGGGAGTAAGCACTGCAACAGCGTCCAGTACCTACGCAGCTGCTGAGAGGCTGCTGTGTCCTTTCCCTGGGCAGCTGTTAAAGCTGTCCCAACACATCTCCTAAGGCAACAGCAGCCTGACACAGCCACCAAGGTTTTGCTGTTCTGTGGGACAACTAGTGCAAATTATTTACAGAGATCATTTGCATGTATGGCCAATGAGCAGCAATAGCTGAAACAAGAGGGCTGCTTCAATCCAAGCTCCATGGGCAGAAAGGCAGTGCTTGAGGTTGTACAGGAGAGAGCATCTCTGTGCTGGGGGTGGGGAAAGGGAGGCCAGTGCTAGGAGTGGCTGGACTGGGTCTATGCAATGTTTCTCTGCAGAGATGGGAGGGCATAGGATGGGAAGAAATAAAAGCACTTAGGTACAGGATATGTACAGAAGGAAGTGTCACCTCTAAACCAGACTTTTTGCAGAACTTTTGACTGCCCTCATGGCCTGAAGCTGATCAACTTTGATCCAACGTTCATGTCACTATGTGGCACAGAGGGAAGTACCCTCGTATCTAATGAGACTTAGTGAATCTCAGTCCTCAAAGGTATCTTACAGATCTGGTGTAATTACAATAACAGTGCTGCCGACTCTCATAGCTTGCAGTTTCATTTCTGGCATCATATTTGCACAGTAATACTGACAAATACATATTAATGCCTTTAAAAGCCATTTTCACAGGAAATGCAAGACAGAAGACTGATCTAGTTGTACTCATCTTAAATCTTCCCTCTTCATATCTTGCCCAGAGAATCTGCATCACTTACCAGCAAAACGATGCCTTCTCTCCCTGCCCCTCCGAGGTCAGAGTTCTCTTTCTTCTGGTCCTTCCATTTGGCTACTTGGTGAACCCCAGAGGCATTTGCATTGATGGTGCAGGACTTAGCACTACATCTGTCACTTATGGTTAAGCTGCTACTGGGCTAAGCTCCCTTTTTTTTTTTTTTTTTTTTATCCTGAGTGGTATTTTCTCTTTGAACTTCAGGAATTTATACAGCGATTTATCCTTTCAAGTATCTCTAAAAATTCTTCATAGGATCTACAGCACAGGCAGGGCCTTTTTGTGAGAGAAAGACACGGTAGGTTTCCATGCTTTGCAGTCACTGTAGTGTAGCCCACTGCTACAATGAGTCCACTAACATTACATTAATTATGTGGAATAGAACTTATGGTTAAGAAGCTGTGGTCACTTGTTCTGAGAGTCAAGCACACCATCAAAAATCTGACTGCTCACAACATATCAAAAGTTTTATTATGCCCCACCATGTCCTTTCACTCATTGAAAGAAAAAGAAAAAAAAAAGCCACAAATTGGAAAGAAACGATTATCTTTCTGCTAGATTACTTTTAAAAAGAAGATAGGAAACATTGTAGTGTAAATGCAAACACTAATCATAAAATAGTGTTTCCAGAGCATAAGAAATGTAGCATTCCTTTTGGAAATGTAGAAGAGCATTACAAGGGGACAAATATTGTGTGAAATGTAATATACCCTTCAAAATGTATTTTCTCCATAAGGAGGACTGCCTAGTCCATGGTGCAGAGAAATGAACTAACGAGCTGCATTTAAGTTATCAACCTTGTACAACATTTATATTTTACAGTGCAAACAACTTTCATGCAGCCATCCATAATAACATCAGTCTCATACGACTAGTTTAAACAGGGGTTAAGCAAAAATTAGTGAAGTGTCTTTTAGATGACACCTTCATGAACATTGATTGCTTTTAAATCTCCTGTAGCTGTCTGAAGGAACAGGAACCACAGAAATAATAACTCTAATATTACAGTATTTGACAGTACCTATCACCTTTCATTGCAGAAGGTTATACAGAGCAGGGTGTGATGCAGTTCAGCTTTCAATGTGCCTGTCTGCAGACTTGAAACATAGAGAAACTCACTGGCCTCTTCCCGGTGCCAGCACTTAACTGAGGACAAACACATTCCTACCTCAGGAGACTCAGTGATGAAAAGGAAATCAGCGTCCTATCTGCTGGCATAAACAGATACCGCTTGACCCTGCTACTCTTAACATATTGGTCTTCGCCCTGCAAAGGTCTTCTCAAGTGACTTTCCCATGTAAGTAGTCCCAGAGAAGCCACTGCAAGATGAGTCCTGTTCCATCAGGTCAGGAGAAAAAGAACTATGTTGGACCATGTGCTAATTGTCAATAATACAACGTTGTATTTTTCATCTGATGATCTGTTTTGAGGTTGCATTTTTTCTTCTTTTTCCCTCTCTCTTTCCTTTCTATTGCTTTCAGGATTTTTTTTTCTTTCTTCTTTCCTTCTACCTTTCACTTTTGCCTTGTTTTCCTCCTCCTTTCACACCTAACTTTTCTCCATCCCATTTTCCCCTTTTGACAGCCCTCCTCCTCCATCCTGCTCTTCTTCACCACTGCCCTTTCCCAGACCTTTGTAGTACAACACTGGAGTGTTCTGTAAACTCCCACCAGAAGCAGCTAAATGCAGGTGATAAGAAAACTGATAAAAATCACCTGAGATTTAAAGGCTGTGTTCACCCTAGCTTGTGCAAAAAGGAAATGGTAAATGTGGTCCCTTCCAACCTTGATCCTTTGATTCTGTATTCATTATGTTCTGGAGTCCCCAGTACAAGAAGGACTTGGACCTGCTGGAGCAGGTCCAGAGAGGGGGGCTCTTCAGCCTGGAGAAGAGAAGGCTCTGAGGAGACCTTATAGCGGCCCTCCAGTACTTGAAGAGAGTCTACAGGAAAGATGGGGAGAGACTTTTTATAAGGGCACATAGCAACAGGATGAGGCGAAATGGACTTAAACTGGAAGAGGGTAGATTTAGACTAGGCATTAGGAAGAAATTCTTTACTGTGAGGGTAGTGAGACACTGGAACAGGTTGCCCAGTGAGGCTGTGAATGTCCCCTGCCTGGAAGCATTCAAGGCCAGGCTGGATGGGGCTTTGAGCAACCTGGTCTAGAGGGAGGTGTCCCTGCCTGTAGCAGGGGATTTGGAACTAGATGATCTTAAAGGTCTCTTCCAACCCAAACCATTCCATGATTATACACTAGGTATACTGCAGCACTCCTACCGCAGGAGGTTTTGTCTTCTGAAAGCTAGATCCTAAGAAATTACCTTATTATGCCCCTTCTTTAAAACATTCCCATTATCACAGTCTTGACATGCAGCTCAGCCCCCACCAAAAGCCCAGTGCCCTCCTTTGGGCCACAAGGCCCTACCTGGCTCTGCAGACCTACCTGCACTGCTGGCTCACAAACCACAAACTTCTTGTGCCCCATAGCCAGACACAGAAGCCAGCTACTGCACTGCTTCATCTGGGAGTCAAACAAGCAGTTGCCATGCCTCCAGGTTAAATTGAAAGGGATTTCTTAGCCCCAGAACTTCTGCTCATCTGTCTAACGTAAGGGTCCTCGAAACATAAAGCTAAATTTCTACTCTTATACTGAGTGAAAAAAAAAAATAAATCAACAAATCGCTAACCATGTGGATGACAAAGACAGCTCTGAGGAATTAAATTGCTTTCAGACCTCATTATGGATTTTGCCGGAAACCACAGATCCTTGGTTTGCCCTATGGAGCTTAAGGAAAACTATGTCCACAGATCATTCAGAGTTTTAAGAGGAGCTTCCAGTTGAGGATGTGATGCTATTCATCTTGCAATCCACTAGTGCTCTCTCCCAGTGTGAGCTGGACTTTCAACCAAGTACCTGGGTGACCTGAAACAGCAAGGCTAAGCAATTCTCCAGCATGACACCGATAAAACTAGGCTGAGGTCTCAAGAGACACAGGCTTCTGCAATCCAATCCTTCCACAGACAAGTTCAAGTCACTTTGCTTTCCTATGGTCCTTCTGTAGAGATGCAACTAATGTTGAGTTCTTCGAAGGACTGATGCAGGCCAGTGATTACTTGGCCTGCACACCTGTGGTAGATTGACTGCCATCCATGGAAGGGGCCTGGCATTTGCTCACTAGCTAAGCACGCCCAGATTTTGGAAGCATTCAACCTACAGAGAAGGTTATGTTGCATTCTGTACTGTAACTGATTTCTGTGCAACTCTCGCTCTGCTAA
Source organism: Numida meleagris (assembly GCF_002078875.1). Lineage (NCBI taxonomy): Eukaryota > Metazoa > Chordata > Aves > Galliformes > Numididae > Numida > Numida meleagris. The sequence continues at coordinate 105,762,281 of NC_034410.1, read as the reverse complement.
GTATTTCATACCATAATTAATTCAAAATGAAAAGCATGAAATGCACAGATTTGCACTGATCTCAAGCTGTAGTGAGCATCTTGGTAGAATGTGAGCCGAAACAAGCTTCAAGCAGGTTTGTAAAAGGATTTGCTTCAGTAAAGCGTCATTCTCCACATTCTTGGTTATAATAACAAGGGTGCCTGGATTCAAAAGACTAAATAGCCTCCTTTGTTTATTATATAATCTGCCAAACAGCAAGTAGAGAGCAATGAGGAAAGCACAGATCCTCCTCTGAGCACTCCAGCACATCCTTTCCCCAGAAGAAGCCTCTTTAAGGGCTCTTGGTTTTAGAGCTCAGTCTTTCACTTGGACATCTTTTTCTAAATTGAAAATATCCCAATTTATTATGCCCGTACGCACAATATCTATATCTACGCATATGTATCTGTTTTGCTGGCTGCCCACATTCAGGTTCATCTGTTAGGCTGGCACGCTGCCTGCTGAGAAGCTGGTCGGTCCGTTTCATTAAAGCGTAGCTGTCAAGCCGTGATGGGCTTTGGTGGGCCGCCAAGAGCTCTGCTTTCTTCAGGGAGGCGAGCCTCGCCGGAGTTTGTGTTGAACGCCACATGGCCACGCTCATTGACACGCATGCCAAAGCAAAGAGTGTTTCAAAGAGGAAAGAAAAGGGGAGAGCTGACTGCTGCTTCGGGCTGTGATCAAGACCTACTCTGTGGCAGCGATTATGGGGGACAATGATCCTGCGGCTGAGCACAGGCCAACCATCATTTAACTTTCACTCTGGCACCAAACAAGTACAACAGTGCAATTGTGAAAAAACTCAATAGATGCAAATTGCTACTATACAGGACAATTTTGTGAGGCATAAGGACACAAACAAATGGCCTACAAAGACAGCTCCTGTGGGTACCGACGCCCGTGAGGAACCATAGCTACCCAAGAACCAGGGGTCAAGATCAGAACAACATGCACCAGATGCTAAACACAGCTCACAACTTTCCAGACAGATCATATTAGCAACTTGCTCCCACAGTTTCCTCTTACATTTTTGATAGAAGTTGAGCTTTCTTTCCTTGTAGTTTATCACTTGAAAACAGAGGTGAGTTGTGTTTTACTTTTGTTTCTAGTCCTCTAATAATTACACTTCAGAAAATGTTGCATTATCTTCTATTTTTTCCTTTCTCCAGTGACCATTTTCTCACAACTGAGATGCCCAAACTGCTCAATGTGGCTCTTCTGAATGTAGCCAAAGCCGCTGGAAGCAGCTCACCCACCCTATAAGGTGCCAAGGTGAGGTGCAAACCAGTTCCACTCTTCTGCAGAAACCAAGACGAACCGTTGATTGCTTTCATGGGATCTATTCGCCCATACGTACAACTAGCAAATTTTGGCACGAAACCAGGAGCTGCTCTGTTCCCCAGGAAAGCCCAAGGGCTTTTACTTAAACCAACACAGTCAAACTTCTCTACAGAGGCGTTGAGTCCCACACTCCATTGCAAGTGGAGTTGGCCAGCAGGAAGAAGTTCCGGCTGAGCTTTTGAAAAGCTGTGGCTAACACTGAAAGATTTCCTTTCCTCTGTTAATTTCCATCATGTCAGAAAAATCTTACGTTATGATTCTTACATCAAAAAACAGTTTATAGAAGTCGCTGTCACATCACATTTTAATTGCTGTTACCTCTTTAGACAACAAAGCCGAGGCAGAGTTTGTCAGCGTCACAAAAGAAGAAAATCAAGCGTGCTTCTGAAGTCTGAATTTCATTTGAAATAAAATAAGCAGAGACATCCAGACCACTACATGAAGAAATTCCACATGATTCTTCTACTTAATTTTTGTGGATCTCCACCCCTGGCTCTTCCTACATCTCTTCTAGCTAAGAAGATTTTAAAAACACCACCACCACCACAAAAAATCATTTGATTGCTTTGCTTCTTGGCACCAGTCTGGTAGAGGATTTAACTGAAAAGAGCCTTTATTTCTGTACTTCGTACATTATAGGGTGGAATTCTGTTAAGTTGTAATCTCTGTTAAGTTGTAATTCCCCTTTGCAAGCCATTCTAGCTATACAGAGCATCCATATACAAAAGCAGCCTCTGTACGATAAGAGATGCAGGTGAGGATTTCCCTGCAGGTCCTTGCAGCATATGCACCAGTACGTGCGCTGTCAGTGGTACTTCTCATAGAGTCAGCATACACAGAATGGATACAGGAGAAGAAGATGACATCATACAATTAATAGTAAGGGTTTTGAACAGCACAATGGAACAAGCACACTCTCCAGAAGGAACTGTGGATATGCTGCAGGTAGGTAGTAGAGGAGTTGTGATCTCTTCACTGTGAGGAGGAAAATACACAAGGCTGGATTTATGTCATCATAAACGAGAAAAGGATCTGGCTCCATGCATTTCAGCCATGATTATCCTAAGCAGTGGGGAAAAATCTTGCTTCTGTTGACTTCAAGGGGACATGATATCAGCTTGAAACTTCATGATGTTCCAGTTCTACGGTAACTGAACCCAAACAAGGTGTATTTGAAAGTTTTTCTTAGATCTCTGCATCTCTACATTTGAGATGCTCTTTTTCTCTGGAGCTTCCTAGTTTTGATACCACTTTCTTTACCATTGCAACCGGTCTAAGGCTTGTTGATCTCCACTCCTGGACACAGAGTCCATTGACATTTCCAAGTTCTTGCAAGTGGCTTTGCACTTCATCTCAGCTGCTGAGACTGCTGAACACTCCATGTTCGTATCAGGTTTTATTTCTCCACATGTGACATTCTAGAATGTATATATTTAGAAAATACAATAGGTGTACTTGCTAACTTAAAAACAAAGCGTTGATGCTCGATCAGAATTTGGGGGGATTTAAGCCTGAATTGCCACACCCTTCCTACATGTTTTCCATGTATCAGTTTCCCAATTTAAGGCAACGTGAGAACACTTTATTTCTGCAAGACCATTAACACCCTCTCCCAAAGTAGTGCAAATGCCTGTGGTGGTCACAAAATGGTGACTGGTTACATTCAAGAGATACAAAAATATACAGATCAATACAGTTCTGCCACACTTTTCAGACAAAAACCTCATGCATTTTTTCCAACATCTCTCCAGTGGCTTTTGCAATGAAATAGGAAAGAAAGCCACTGCATTATACTCTTCCAGACCATTACGGTTACTCCACGCCATTGCCACCCGCCTGCCCACCTCCCCACCAGTTTTCAGCAAAAGCACAGTCTTGTGCTGTTTGTGTCAGCGGACAGAATTTCAAGCATGCTCCTAAATGATTATAAATGAAGGAATTTTCACGCTCTGTTAGCTTGAGAAGATGATGTTATTAACGATTACCATTCAAGGAAGCTCAGAGTAAGTGCCGAACTGAAGACACCTTTGACATAAGGCTTTGTTTTGCTCCTGAGAACAGCTGAGCGAGCAGTCTTAGCTCTCAGTGTGCAACGTATTTGAGGCTGCTGCCTCTAAGAAACTTCATTTTCCTTAATTTAGCAATAACATTGTTTTCCTCTGGAAACAGAAACAAAGATGTCAGTCTACAGCAGCACCCATAGCACAATTTGGCACAGGCAGATAATGGAACCTACGAAGATGCAACGTTGTTCTTACTCCTCTACTCCTGATCCACTTTCAGAACTCTAAAAATGCTGACGCAAATCTACAATGCAGAAAGTGAAAATAGAAGTATGAGGTCATACTACTATTGGATTGGAGACAATGCAGGAAATGAACCTGTGTTGCCTGGCAGACCTGATTTCCTCGGCAAGTTTATACACTGCAGTTCCCCCCATGAATGCAACCAACAGCTCCGCACTACAGTAAGGAGCAGGACAAGCTCTGTAAAGAGAAGGCACCCCATTGTCTATGAGGTTTTCACTTGCTAGGTGCTCGATGAATGCAGCATGCCCAGAACACAAATGCAACACACTAAAGCCACAGAGGTCCGACTCATCCCTCCATCACACTGGCTTTGTGCCCCTGGGGCTCCACATTCCCAATCCCTTCTCTCCAGGGAAAACTCAAGTCCTGCAGTCCATGTCAGACCTCCCATCAACTACAATCCCCATTTGCACAGCAGAACTAACTGGAATGTAACATTGCCTACCATTTACGTTTGGCTGTGATGCCTAGAAAGAGGAACACTTACAAGCAATGTAAAAAACAACAGTTTAAGACACAGTCATAGAAACAACCTTGTGACACCTGATGACATATTTAAGTGCCCCTGTTTAAGAAAACAGTGCCTGCCCACTGCTAATAGCGTGTGTACGTGCAAGCCAAGATTAAGACCACAGAATGAAAGAGGAGATTAGTCACTGGAACAAGAAGTTTCCCCAGAATAGTTCTCATTCCAAGATCGCTACTTTTGCTTTCCTCACCAAAAGCTGCTGAAACTGGAGAAAGAAACTTCCTGGGCAACTCTAAGAGAGGCATCGACCACTTTGTCTGAAAGGACACACTGTATTCATGGCAGCTATTTCTGACTTTCAGCTACACAAATATAAAACACCATGAAAGCGTTTTTCTTCTCAGTTTCGTGTCAGTGTATATTCATCGATTTCGGTGCAATTATAACTCATTATTTGCCTGCCACGGGAGTTAGATCAGTGCTGGCCATTAAAGGCTCTGCTCTGAACAGACTTATACTGAGTAAAACAGATAGGAGGAGACCAGCTATTCTCCACACTCTGACAGCGTACAACTGCAGAAATCAGGGAAATCATTAAGGAAGCTCTACATCTTCAAAAGGCAAACAAAAAATCCATCCCTCATCTTCTTCTAAACCTTAACAGACTGCTATTCACCACCTTCCCTTGATGTACTTTGTGTTTTTTTTTCTCCTGGTTTTCCACTGTAGAACCAGCAGGTTACCCCACTGTACAGCAATCATAGCCATATGCTTCGCTTTCATGATCGAGGTCTGAGGGGCTTCCAAGAGAGAGCTGAGTCCACCAGGGTTGAGCTGGCATAGTTGAAGCGCTGGTGCGCATTCACAATAGCGCACTGAAGGCTGCCTGTGGAAATGATTACACGGGTGGGAGGCACTCATCCCAAGTACGACATGCATAAGTCACCCACCTGCTATGTCCACAGCGCACAGGTGCCCAATTTTGCACCTTAAATACAAACTCTGAATCGATACGGGAGCCTGGGTGCACCAACAGTAGGGTAAAACCCAAACACGTGCCTCTGCTTTGAGGAGCAATACGAAGACAAGCTGACAGCAGACACGGCGCTGGCTTTTGTCTCACACTCACTCACTCTTGGGCAGCCAGACACCAGCACAACCCAACTACCCAACACCCACTGCTCTCCAGTTGCCATCGTTTCATCAGCAAATAGGTGCCCAGCGGTGAGCACGCTCATTGGTGGTGGATATGTAAGAGAGACTACACTGCACGGGGATAAAAGTTAAGGAAACAGCTCTGCGGCCGCAGCAGGGTCGAAATACAGCCTCCAAGCCCTTACCCCCTCACTACTGTACGACCGCTCCGGCACACCAACGGGAACAGGAAGAGCAGAGGTGCAGCGTTTACAAGTGAACAAAAAGTTACAAAACTTCCAACGTGAGGCTGTATTGAAAGCCTTGAAATACCGGGTTTGCGGCCCCGCTTTAACACTTCTTGAGCTCTCCCTTCCACACCTCCGGGGCCAGCCGCGCACGCTGCGGTTCCTCGGGCAGCGCGTCCCCTCTCCGACGCTTTAAACCCTATCTGAACACCCCCCACGCCGGGGAATGGACGCAGCGGGTACACGCGGGGCTCAGCCGTCCCCGCAGCCCCCAGCACGACGTAACGCCCGCCGGCGGGAGCCCTGCCCGGGGTGCCGCTGCCGCTCACCCAACTTCGCGGCGGGCGTTACGGGGCGCTCCCTCCGCCCGCTTGCGGGGCCGCACCGCGGGCTGCGAGCCGGGGGCACGGGGGAGCTGCCCGCCGCCCGCACCGCCCGCACGCACACGGATACGCAATAGCCATCCGTGCCGCCGCACACACGCACCTGCGGCCGCGCGGCCCCGCTGCCCCCCAGCC